>NW_026727190.1:0-74024 GCF_029784015.1 Lycium ferocissimum | reverse complement strand
TGCTCCTCCAAATTTTGACTCAAAACCCCGTTCCAAATTTTTCGACAAACTTTATTTCTTGATATTTCCATCCAATAAAATTATAAGCAACTTATGCCTTAAAATAATATCGGAGGTCAAAAAGTCGCTACCTCGTATCCCGGAATAGTCTTGTCCTTAACTTATCGTGTTAGGCCTTGGGATTATCCCAATGTACAAAATACGGGGTATAACACATTCCGTACGTGAGGAATAGATATAGGTCGAGTGTCCACAAAGACATCTATAGTGAACTCCTATCTCTCCCGGAAGTTCATCCGAGAATACATCCGAAATTCATTAATCACTCTGACCGACCAAGAGTCGGTTTCTACTTTCAAGTCATGTACACGAACCGATGATAAATATAACCCTTTCTAACCATCTTCCTTGCCTTGAGAGGTATGAAATAAACTTATCCCCGCGATGTCGTATTTCCGTCCACTCTATAACCGGGTTCTCCTTAGAATCGGAAGTGAACTACCTTCTTCGGTACAAATAACGTTGGCATAACAAGAAGCTAGCCAATCCATACCCATAATAACATCGAACTCGCCATATCTAGCTCTATCGACCGCTTTAGTGCAACGGTCACATATAATTACCGAACAATCTCTATATACCGCTTGCGAATTTACGTAATCTCCTACCTGTATCTACCTGAATGGTTCTATCAACAAAGTTTTATCCCAATTCTACTAGCAACAAGGGGAGAAATATACGATAAAGTAGAGCCTGGGTCTATCAATGCATATACATCTCGGGAAAAGATCAATAATATACCTGTAACCATATTAGGTGACGCCTCCTGATCCTGTCGGCTAGCCAAGGCATATATGCGGTTCGAAAGACCGCTAGACACGGCCTCTACCGCGGCCTGCTGGTGTCGGCATACCCCGCCCTATAGGGCGCATAGCTACAGAAGAGGACGATGAACCAAGAATCGACCCAAAGAGGGCCGAGCCGCACCACCGTGACTACCCCCCGACGACAATCTCTCATAAGGTGGCCCCGACGGCCACAAGTAAAACAAGCACCCGTGGCACGATAGCACTCCCCTGGATGATATCTCCCACAGTGAGAACACCGAGGTATAGGTGGCCTCGACTGAACGGAACCTCTGTCCATCTGCGAACCCGAAGCCCTAGAGCTCTGACCAGCTCCTGAATACCCTGTACTATCCGATCTCCTACCTGCAAACTGTGGGGGTGTACTCCGTGCTGGCTGAGAAGAATATCTACTATGCTGGTGCTGAGGCTGCCTGCCTCGAGACTCCTCGGAATAACCAGCTAATCTAGACCTCTTGGGCTGGCTCCTGTCATAATCTCTGTCGGGTTGACGCCCTCTATGTCCATCCTCCTTACCCTGGGCATGCGCCTGTACCCGTGCAATATTCATACCGGGCTGAGAAGCCATCACCATACAGCTATCAACCAAATAACGATCCAACCCCATCACATACCGATGTATCCTATCAGCCATATCAGCTACAATAGTGGGTGCATATCTAGCCAATGAGTCAAACTCGAGGCTATACTCTCGAACGCTCCTGCCATTCTGCCTCAGACGTAGGAATCTATCAACTCTGGCTCGCCTCATCTCCGGAGGTAGAAAGTGGCCAAGAAAGGCCTCTGTAAACTCATCCCACACTGCTGGAGGAGCACCCTCGCCCCTAGACAACTCCCAGGACTCGTACCAATTAGCAGCTACATCATGCAACCGATATGAAGCACCACCGTACTCGCCTCGAAGCCTTAATTAACCGTAACGTACGCTGCATCTGCCGAATAAACTCCTGGGGATCCTCCGCGGGCTTTGACCCGAAGAACTCTGGAGGATTACAAGTCAGAAAATCACGGGCCCTCAAACTATCATGTCTGTCTGCATAATCACCCCCTAATCCGTGCCTGCGAGCCTGCCCCGCCACTAATCTGGTCAGCAACTGGACCGCATCTCTTATAGCCCTATCCTCCGCCCCTGGCTAAGGAGCTGGAGGCTCGGACACGGGAACCCCGGAAGCCGACGATGGAGCCGCCCCCTGATCTGTAGCTGCTGCTGCCCTATGCTCCTCTGGTAGTGGCGGTGTAGCAGAACTGGCTAACGGGGGCACAACCTCAGGCACAGGCTGAGCACGGGCCCTGGTAACTCTCCGGCCCGGCTAGTCTCTCCAGGCTCGCTCCGACTTGCCCTTCGGGCAGTCGTCGCTTCCTTGGAGGCATCGCTGAAAACATTACAGTTCGTTAGGGAGGAGTCATCCTGATAATACAGCTCTACCGCACGATCTAGGATAAGAAGGAAAGATAACATCCTAAATGTCCTGTAACTTCCTGTTTATAGATGTGGTGCACAACACACCGATAAACAAGACTCTACTAGACACGGCTTGTAGACACTCCGAGGACGAACCGCTCTGATACCACTTTTGTCACGACCCAACCCCGTAGGCCGTGACTAGTGCGCGAGCTGGGCACCCGTACACACTCATTAACCAGAATCAGCATACAGATAACTTATACGTATACAAAGGCCAGACGTCGTTTCCAAAGTGTCGCATGTACAGATATATATCACAGAAGCCAGTAAGGCTATCATAAAGCACAACGTCCCAAAATATATACAAACGCAAGCCGACAAGGCTGCCACGGCGAATGGGACCGCCCAAAACATAAATCATACAGACATAACCGAACAAAGAGCCAATCACAACCCACATATATGTCTACGGACCTCTAAGAGTAACAACAAAATCATATGACGGACGGGCCCCGCCGTACTCCCCCGAATAGACATATGCATATACAACGGAAGAGTACGTACCAAAATATAGTCTCCGAACAAAGCCGAGCACTCCAAGACAAAGAGGGAGGTGTCCTAAGCTGCCGGATCACCAAGGTGGGCGTCCGTACCGCGGGCATGAAACGCGGCTCCCGAAGAAAAGGGGGTCAAGACGAATATGTACCGAGTATGCAAAGCATGAAATACAAGAAAGATCATAATCAAACAAGAAGTATAGAAAATAAGTACAATATCCAGAATACCAAAATATTTACTTTTGAAACACAAATCATGCATGGGGCTCAGGGAACATGGTCGCCACCCCGTCATTTGGTGCCATAACACATCATACTCCAGAAGATTTCATATCTCCGTAACCCGACATATCTCCATAACACATCATAACTCCATAACACATCATAACACCAGAATATATACGGTACCCGGCCCTCTAGTGAGGGACTCAGCGAACCATAACACATCATACTCCGGAATATAGCATAGTGCGCACGATGACATAACCGGCCCGGGACTCGACGAAAGATGTAACAACAGAATGCACGAGCAGAGTCGTGAGCAACCATATGCATAAAAATCATCATTACAGACTCAATAAATAAGTAGACTAACCAACGCTCGGGGGTCGGGGTGATAGCCATATTAAGTTCTTTCAAAAGTCATTAGAACTATACAAAGGAAAGTCTCGGGGCCCACGGACAAGTATCAAACCAATCCGAGCCCGCCTATGAAATTAGAGCCATTACTCGTTATGGAATCTTCTACGAACGTATCGAAGCGATCCGAGCCCGTCTATGAAAGTTAGAGACATTATTCAACATAAAACCCTTTAGAAACAAAATTTTTATGCAACCTTTGAAATTCAATCATGCAAAAGACATAAAGACCATAGCTCGACCATATTAAGAATGCGAAAGTCAAGAAGTGAATAAGGATCGTAGACATGCTCGGATCGTAAGAATAGAGTTACCTCGAGGCTCACATCATAGCTTACTTACAACTAAGACATGCCAAAAGAAAGAAAGGGTAAGCTTTACATACCTCGTCCACTTCCTAAGCTAATCCGAACTAAGTCTCCGGCCTCCCAAGATCTACAATAACGTCATTAAATACTAACATTAGCTATAGGTACTTAGGAATCCAATCCCAATCTAGCACTTTATCTACAGAAATTCGGGCAGCATTTCCCCTATAAATTCAACAACCCCGAGAATTCAACTCAGCCAAATCATCAACAACAATACCAACAATCATTCTAACAACATCAACAATTAATTCAAAACGCATTCTAACACTAACAACTCCTTTCTACAAAGTTCAACGGCATTCCAATTACATTCAATTCAACCGCATATAATCAAGCCAATATTAATGCTCACGCGTTCAAGTACTAACCCGAGATCATTTAAACAAGATTCAAGAATGCTTCAAGCAATCCGTACAATATTCAAAACAACCCAACCAAACTCCACTCCACCCGAAACCTCCCCAAACCCGAGAACAACAACAACAACACATTCCTCTCTCCCAAATTCATGAATTACACCAACAATCCACACGTTAACAATATCATTCTCATAAATATAGAAACTACACTCAACTCACGTTGGCTTCTAAAATAGCCCACAACAATTACAACTTCAACTTGAATCATTAAACTTTCATTATCATCATAGAGTCCACAATAACAACAACCAAAAAATACTAAATAAAATTTAGTTCACCATGTCATGCCAAACCCGACCACACACGGCTCAACACCACCATGCAAGACTTCATGAATTTCATCCATTTCCACACACTACAACATGTACAAATCATCATAACACATGTAAAAGAAGATTAAACCTTACCTTTTTTACTTAACTCCACAACTTGGCTAGGGTTGTAAATGGTAAGAACGAATGATTTGTTGACTCCAACAACTACTCCACGTTAATAAGGACCTTCCACTTGGTTGAATTGCTAGAAGAAAATTATTTTTTGATCAATTTTTCATGGACCTTGTTCGGCTATTGCCATGGCCGAATGGCTTCTCTTATTTTTCTCCAAGGTTCTCTAAGCTTCTAAGGGGTGAAGATGATGAATATAAGTCTTGTTTGTTATCTAATATACACATATGTAATGCATCCATGTGTACCATGGTCCACACATATCACACGGCCACATGGCCTTTTGTTTCATGAATTATTAACTTCCTTTAATTCACTTTTAACCCCAAATTTTCCTTAATATTCCATACCAATAAAATCATAAGCAACTTATGCCTTAAAACAAAATCGTGGTTAAAAGTCTCCACCTCGTATCCCAGAATGGTCTTGTCCTTAACTTATCATGGTTAGCTCAGATTGTCCCAATGTACAAAATACGGGATATAACAGACCAGTTGCAAGGCGATAATTATATCTTGAAGATAGACTTGAGATCGGGATACCACCAGGTTAGGGTGAAGGAGAAAGACATTCTGAAGACAGTATTCCGGACTAGATATAGCCACTATAAGTTCCGTGTTATGTCGTTCGAGCTAACTAATACTCCAGCTGTATTCATGGATTTGATGAATCGTGTATTCAGGCCCTTCTTAGATCTGTTCGTGATAGTGTTCATAAATGATATTCTGGTTTATTCACCGTCAGAGGTTGATCATGCAGAACATCTCCGAGCAGTGCTTGGAATTATTCGAGGTAGAGAGTGGTATGCCAAGTTCTCCAAGTGTGAGTTCTAGTTGAACTCTGTGGCTTTTCTGGATCACATTATTTTAGACGAAGGCATTAGTCTGGACACTCAAAAGTTTGAGGCTGTAAAGAATTGGCCAAGGCCTACGACACCAACGGAGATACGTAGTTTCTTGGGCTTGGTAGATTATTATAGAAGGTTTGTGGAAGAATTTTCTTCTCTTTCAGCCCCATTGACTAAACTGACCTAGAAATCAGCTAAGTTTCAGTGGACGGATGCTTGTGAGCAGAGTTTTCAGATATTGAAGGACAAGTTGACTTCAGCACCCATTTTGACTCTTCCAGAGGGAACAGACGGCTATGTGGTATATTGTGATGCTTCAGGTATTGGTTTGGGCTGTGTGTTAATGCAACACGGTAAGGTTGTCGCTTATGCTTCTAGACAGCTAAAGCAGCACGAGAAGGATTATCCAACTCTTGATCTTGAGTTAGCTGCAGTGATTCATGCCTTAAAAATGTGGAGGCACTATTTATATGGTGTCCATGTTGATATCTATACTGATCATAAGAGTCTCTAGTACATCTTTAAGTAGAAGGACTTGAACTTACGTCAAAGGCAATGGCTAGAGTTGCTAAAGGATTATGATGCTAATATTCTGTACCACCCCGGAAAAGCTAATGTGGTAGCCGATGCTCTTAGTCATAAATTCATGGGCAGCCTGGCATATGTGCATCCAGCGAAAAAGGAGATAGTCTATGATGTTCATCGATTAGCTAGCCTCGGAGTCCGATTGATAGACTCAGGCGATGCAGGAGTCACCGTTCAGAACACAGTGGTGTCGTCTTTGGCAGCAAAGATAAAGAAGCGTCAGTATGAGGATCCTATTTTAGCCTATTATCGAGATACAACACCTCAGAAAGAAAAGAAACCCTTTGTAATTACAGGAGATGGAGTACTCCGATATAGAGGTAGATTGTGCGTCTCTAATATTACAGGGCTTCGTCAGCAGGTTATGGGGGAAGCTCATTATTCTCGCTACTCTATTCATCTAGGCACAACAAAGATGTACCATGATCTCAAGGAAGTTTATTGGTGGGATGGTATGAAAAGAGATATAGCAGAATTTGTTGCTCAATGTCCGAATTGTCAGCAAGTTAAGACAGTGCAGCAGAAGCCCGGAGGTTTATTGCAAGCTATAGAGATCCCGACATGGAAATGGGAGGTAATTAATATGGACTTTATTGCAGGTTTGCCCCGTACTCAGCGGAAGTATGATTCGATATGGGTCATAGTTGATAGGCTTATGAAGTTAGCCCATTTTCTGCCTGTCAGAACAACTTATGCAGCCGAGGATTATGCGAAGCTTTATCTCAAAGAGATTGTACGACTTCACGGTGTTCCTACAGCCATTATTTCAGATAGAGGAGCACAGTTCACAGCTAACTTCTGGAAGTCTTTTCAGAATGGATTGGGGACTTAGGTGAGTCTTAGTACTGCATTTCTGTTATACCCCGTACTTTGTACGTTGGAATATTCTAAGTAGGTTGCGACAAGTTAAGGATAAGGTTGCAATTTTTTTCGATTTTGTTAAAAGTGCATAAGTTGCATATTCATCTTTTTATTGGTATGGAATGTTAAGGGTAAATTTGGAATAAGGAAAATTTGGGACCAAAAGATGAATTATGGAAAGCTAGACATTTCATGAAAATTTGGGGCCAAAAGTGAAGTTGTGGAAACTTGAAATTCATGAAAAAATGGCCATGTGGCCTTGCACATGACTTGTGGGCCATAGGCCACATGTGTACATTATATAAGTAGAGAAAGATGACTAATTTAAGTCATCTTTATCATTTCTCAACTCTAGAAATTTCAAGAAAGTTGAAGAAAAAAAGAAGAAGGAGGAGACGGCCAAGAGGGGCTGGCCGAACCAGCCCCATGAAATTGTTCAAGAAAAAATTTGTTTCTTTTAGCTTTCGTATCAATTGGAAGGTCCTCGTCAACGTGGAGTGGTCGTTGGAGCAAACAAAACGCTTGTTCTTGCAAAATGATATCCTAGCCGGGTGGAAGAAGTGGGTGAAGAAGGTATGGTTCAATCTTTTCTTTTATGTGTTATGAATAGTTTGTGGATGTTGTAAGATGTAGAAATGAATGAAATTCATGAAAATATGGATGTTAAAGTTGAGAAATTTGTGAATGTTGAGGTTTGGCCGTGTGTTGTGTGTATTGTGTAGAAATGGTGAATTAATTGTATGTAGCATGTTTGGGTGTTGTTATAGTGTGTGGAAATGGATGGAAATCATGAAAATTTTGTGTGTGGATGTTGGCCGTATAGGGCTTTGTTTTTGGTAAGTTATGGCGAATTGATTTTACTTAGTATTTTGGTTGTTGTTGTCATGGATTATGTGATGAGAATGAAGGTATTGAATGATTCGAGTTGAAGTTGTAATTGTTGTGTTGTGGCCGTGTATGTGTGGTGTAAGGTAGAAGTGAAGAACAAATTTCATTTGGTATGTTTAGGATGTTGTGTTGTAGATTCTATGTTATAAAATGAAGGCTTAATGGTTCAAAGTGAAGTTGAAATCATGTGGGCTGTTTTGGAACCTAATGTTATCTTAATATGGTTTCTTGTATTTTTGAGATTAATGTTGTTAAAGTATGGATTGTTAGTATGGTTTATGAATTTGGAAGAAAAGAAATGCGTTGTTGATATTTCTTTGGACTTGGAAGGTTTCGGGTTGCCTTATGTTTTGGTTGAGTTGTTTTGAATAATTTTGTGGATTGTTGGAAATGTTATTGAATCATGTTTGAATGGTTTTGGATTGGTATTTGAACGCGTGGGCAATGATGTTGGGTTGATTATATATGTTGATTTGAACGTAATTGGAATGCCGTCGCATTGTGCGAAAAGAGGTTGTTGATGTTAAAGTGCGTTTTGAATTAATGGTTGATGTTGTTAGAATGTTTGTTGGTATTGTTGTTGATGAATTTGGCCGAGTTAAATTCTCGGGGTGTTGAATTTACAGGGAAAATGCTGCCCAAATTTTTGTAAACAAAGTGCGAGCTTAAAATGGGATTCCGAGGTGCCTATGACTAATGTTTGGTGTCTAATGACGTGTTGTAGATTTTGAGAAGCCGAGAACTGAGTTTGGATTAGCTTAGGAAGCAATCAAGGTATGTAAAGCTTACCTTTCCTTCTTTTGGCATGTCTTAGATATTGCTAGGTTGTGATATGTTATGAGCTTCGGGGATAATTCTATTCTTAAAAATCCGAGCACGTTTATGAGTCGTATTTGCTTCTGATGTTGGCATCCTTATATGGTCAAGCTATGGTTTATACATCTTTTGTATGACTAAGTTTCAAAAGTTGCATAAAAGTTTGGTTTTTAAAAGAGTTTTGTTCCTAAATGATTAGAAAACTACGAAAGTCCGTAACTTTCACGGACGAACCGGATCGCTTCGATATGCTCAAAAATGATTCTATGACGTATGATGACTTAAATTTTTATGGGAGGGCCTGACTTGAGTCGACACCCCTCCGTGGGCCCCGCGACTTGTCTTATGTACTTTTGACGATTTTTGAAAGGATATGATATGACTATTATTCCGATTTTAAGTACAATCAGTTTACTTACCTTTTGAGGTTGTAATAATGATTCGATAACACATGATGACTATGATTTTCGTAGGCGGGCCCGGATTGGGTTGACGCTCGTCCGTGGGTCCCGCGATCTTCTTCTGTATAATTCTGATGGCTTTTGAAAGAATTCAACATGACTACCTTTCCGACCCCCGAGTATGATTATATATTTGTCTGTTGAGTCCGAAATAATGATTCGTATACTTACGATTCCGATACGTAACTATGATTTTTGAAGTTCGGTTTGGTATGTTTCCGAGTGACATTCGGAAGAAAGTCTGATTTGACTACTATTTTGGCTTATAAATAACAGTCTGTTTGATTACTCTATTGAGTCTTTGTGAATGTTCGGCATTGCATATGATTTCCTACGATTCTGCTCGTGCATTCTGTTATTACCTCTTTCGCCGAGTCCCGGGCCGGTTATTATCGTGCGTACAATCTGAAGTATGATGTGATTCCGAAGTATGATGTGATTCCGAAGTATGATGTGATATGATATATGATGTGTGACGGAGATACGGAGATATGAAATTTTCGAAGTATGATGTGTTGTGGCGCCCAGATAGAGTGGCGACCACGTTCCGTCCGCCGGGTCCCATTACGGACCGTATGTGATATGATGTGATATGTGATAACCTGATGATACGATATGATATGTGATATGATATGTGATAATATGACGATATGATTTGATTTACCGAGTCCCTCACTAGAGGGCTGGGTACGGTATGTTTATGATTATTATATTATATATGGATCGGGCCATACGTTCCTCGGCATTATTATATTATTTATGGATCGGGCCGTACGTTCCTCGGCATTATCGTATTATTTATGGATCGGGCCGTACGTTCCTCGGCATTCGGTTAAGGTCAGCTTATATGATGTGTTTGATTTTCCGTATGTATGAGACAGAAATGTTTTTCAAAAGAAAGCGAAGCATTTTGGCATTCTGATTATCATATTTGTCTTTTGTACCTCTTATGTATGATTTGTATGTCAGACGCAGGCACTTTGGTATTCTGGCTATTGTGCTCACTTTTTGCACTCCGTACTTCGGTTATGACTTTGTTTTCTGTACCTCCTGCTTTGCATACTCAGTAAATATTCCGTACTGACCCCCTCTATTCTGGGCCTGCGTTTCATGCTGCGCAGGTACCCACAGATGAGTAGATGATGTTAGCAGGAGATGTTCCAACGGGATTGGCGAGCTCCATTTCCTCCGGAGTGCTTTATAGAGTCGAGTTCTTTTGTGTGGTATCTGAGATGTTGGTAGAGACTTTGCAGACAGTGTCGTGTGTGTGATATGTCAGTTTTGTAAGCAGCTATGTAAGCCGATGTATTATTATGCATTATGGTACGAACTTCATATGTTTACAGATTTCATACGATGCTAGCTTTATTCGATTTGGAAAAAAGGTGAAAGGCATGTTTGTTTTCGGAAAAAAAAAATTTCGTTATGTGCTTATGTTATGTTTTGTGGGCCCAGTATGAGTATTACGAAAGTCTGCAGGTTCGCTAGGCCCTAGGTAAGGGTTGGGTGCCCATCACGCCCTATCGGATTAAGGGTGTGACAATTTCACTCGCAGACAGATGGACAGGCTAGGCGTACTATGCAGACCCTTGAGAATATGCTTAGAGCTTGTGTACTTGATTTTCAAGGCAGTTGGGATGACCATTTGCATCTTATCGAGTTTGCCTACAATAATAATTATCATTCTAGTATCCAAATGGCTCCTTATGAAGCTTTATACGGGCGAAAATGTAGGTCGCCTATAGGATGATTTGATGACAGAGAAAATCAGCTAGTCGGTCCATATTTGAAACAGCAAGCAGTTGACAAGGTGAAAGTCATTCAGGAAAGGTTGCTAATAGCTCAGAGTCGACAGAAATCCTACACGGATAATCGGCGATGCAAGTTAGAGTTTGAGATAGGCGATTGGGTTTTCCTAAAAGTTTTACCTATGAAAGGAGTGATGAGGTTTGGTAAGAAGGGTAAGTTGAGCCCTCGATATATTGGGCCATATAAGATCATTCGTACTGTGGGTAAGGTGGCATATGAGCTAGAATTGCCTTCTGAGTTGGGGTCTGTACATTCGGTATTTCATGTGTCTATGCTTCGTAAATGCATCAGAGATCCTTCAAGAGTTGTACCAGTAGATGATATCCAGGTGACCGAGCAGTTATCATACGAAGAGGTTCCAGTGGCTATATTGGACAGACAGGTCCGTCGGTTACGAACTAAGGATGTAGCTTCCGTTAATATTTTGTAGAGGAATAAGAATGTTGAGGAAGTGACTTGGAAAGCAGAAGAAGCAATGAAGATTAAGTACCCACATTTGTTTACAGAAGTATAGGAGGTTCAGTTTGAGGCATCACCTTCCCTAGGTATTATTCCATTTTTCAGTTATCGTGATTGGTCGTATGAGGCCATGGTATTGTATGTTACAGTATGTTGCCTTGTGTGACAGTATTTTGGGTTGTTGTGTGCAAGTTGGGTTGTATGCTTATAGGGAAAACTTTGTCAAAATTTTTATAACCCATGATTGTTTGAACATTCGAGGACGAATATTCCTAAGGGGGGAAGAATGTTACGCCTCTCGTATTCGTCGTAGAGGAACCTATGGTTTCCTAGTCGGGTATGCCTTTGGAATAGAGACCCGAGCTCGAGTTTTGGAGATAGAAAGTTTCTTACCCCATGTACAAAGGTACCAGCAGGTATTCTCGATAATTTATAGGATTAAAAGTTGAACGAATTGAACCGACACTATCTGAGCTGAATCTGAGAAATCTGCAGACACCAGTTATTGTCGATGGATCATCGACATGGTCTACAGACCATCGTTGTGCGGCATCGATAGGATTTCGCAGCCCTAAAATCTGCAGGCGTAGGTCGACGGGTAAGTCGACGGGTCGTCGACCCGCTTATTGAACCGTACCGCTGGGACTTTTTAGTTCCAAGTATAAATATGTGGTCCACGACTCTATTTCTCATTTTCTCTCTTCCAAGGCAGAGAAAAACCCTAGTATATTTACTCCCAACATTTTCTATCATTGTAATGGTGATTTGGTAAGATCCGAGCCCCGTAAACCCGAGCTTGTGAAGAAGAAGGTTGTTACTAGGGTTTCTTCAAGGTTTTGAAGCTTAGGGAGTTGGAGTTGAAGTTGATCTTTGGAATCTTAGATCCCTCAAGGTATGTAAATGACTTCTACCCTTGTATTTGAGTTAATTATCAAGAGTTTTAGTGGTTTTAAGTGAAGAGAGGATACTTATAGAAGTGGTAAGTTGATGAGGCGTAAGATCGTGATTTGGGGTTATTTTAAGAGATGATTGGGAATGGATTTAAGTATATTTTGATATATATAAGTGTTGTCATTCTTGTTGTGGGTATTGTGGATGATGTTGGATCTAATGGGAAGTCGAAGGGTTGTTGAGCTTACAAGGAAAATGTTATCCATAATTCGTTAAGGTCTATATGTATCTAAAGATAGTTAGTAAGCGAGGTAAATAGTCTAATTAAGGCCTATGTTATCTTAATTGTAGACTTACAAGTTCGAGAGATAGAAGTTGGACGATTGGATACTTCAAGATATGTTAAGGCTATCATTTCTTTCTTTGGCCTGAACTTATGATATGAACCAATAAATGAGTAAGCGAGCTTCCATATTACTCTACTCTTAGAAGCTTTAGGAGTACTTCAGTCTTTGAAGTTCATGTACCCCGTTTATGATTATTCCTTCTTTTCATGGATCCAGTTTTATGTATCCAGTTCTATGTATACAGTTTATTCATGGATTACATTCATTCATAGATATGCATACTGACCCGTGACCAGAAGGCGTTATATATGTAAGTATATACGTATGGGGTATGGGGAAATGAATAGGCGTTATATACGCATTACCACCTGATCAGCTGGTGCACCATGATGATGATATGAGGATCAGCCTACACGTACTGCAGCAATGTCTATGATTATGGCCGCAGAGAGGCCGATATGATATAATGGGATGCCATAGAGGCTTGACAGGCGTTATATATATATATATATATGACCTGCATTGATAGGCTTGAACATGCATATTATGCGCCCATAGAGGCATTGTCAGTTATACAGATTCATGCCGATACATATAGATACTATTTCATACAAGTACATGCAGATAGTCATTTCATCTTATGAGCTCAGATCTTATTCATGATTCTTACATCTACATATTGCTCTTATGCTTTTCATACTCAGTACATTATCAATACTGACTCCCCGTTGCTCGGGGGGCTGCGTTCATACCCGCAGGTTCAGGTAGACCGACAGGTGGTCTAACTTAGTAGGACTTCTATCCGGCAGTGTTCAGTGTGCTCCATTGATCCGGAGCTGCAGTATATTTTAATATGCTAGTCTTTTGAGATTTACATGCATATGGGTATGACGGGGCCCTGTCCCGTCCTTTCTATAGCTTTTATTCCAGTAGAGGTCTGTAGACAGTTGTATGTATTAGTCAGATGATGTAGCGTTGTCGGCTTCTATTCTTTTGAGTACAGTATATATAGCAGCCTAGCTGGCTTGCACTTTTGTTTCAACATGTTTATGTATATAAAGGTTGTACCGAGTTCATGATGTCACCTATTTATGAGATCAGTTTAAGTCACTTGTGGGCCCTTGATGTTCAGTAAGGTTTAGATATGAGTGTAGGGGTGTTTGGTCACTAAAGGTTAGATACACGTCGCTACTCATCGGTTTGGGTCATGACAAACTGCCCCTTCGGAGTTCGAGGATGCCAGAGCCATCCTTGAGCTACGAATTTGATGATCTAATTTTCGTTGAGTAATAAAATCATAGCTCTTTTTGTGCAAAATTTTGAAAATATGGCCGGACCACGGCACGGCTTCTGCATATCTCAGGTTTCATGAAAATTCAGGCCGTTTGTAGTTCTGACTCTATGAGGACTATGAAATAAAGAGTTTTTCTTAAAACTATCTCGAGGTGTTCCGAGATAATTATAGGAATATGGCTGATCCTCGAAATTTGAATAGCCTACATATCCCTGGCTTTGGAAATCCGGCCAATTGTAGTTCGACTCGATCGCCCGAAAAGGAATGTCACTTATGTGGGAATCCCTTTGGCTACTTCCGGTTGAAAATCTGAACCGGAGATGGTTTTTGAAAAGTCTTATCGGTGTTGGTGTTTGAAGTATTTTCCCAATCTCTGGTACAGAAAGCTTGACTCTCGTGCACAGTTTTTAATCGGTTGCCCAAGAAAAGTTCCACGTATGCTCCGCATGTTTTGAATCCGGCTTTTGCTTCCATCTTCGGTAGCTTCTAGCTCATTCCCAAATGCTGAGTCCTGCGTGTTAGTCTTTTGAAAACTTTGATTTTAATGTAGTCATACCTGAGTGGAATTTTACCATTTTGTTGACATTATGTCCGTCTTTTGCAAATGCTTGTCCGTCTTCTTTCTTTCTGTTACGTCCCTCGTCTTCGTTATAGTAGAACTAATGATTTCCTTGTTGAGTATGTCTTGAGAATGGAGACCCGTACCCGAGTTTGGGGACATAAAGTGTTGTACTCCGTGTACAAATGTATCAGTCGGTATTCTGGGTAAATTATGGAGTTAGAAGTTGAACGGATCGAATCGACGAAATACGGCCCCGATCTTCTGATCGGCGCGCGGCGGCGGCGGCGGCGGCGGCGGCGGAGAAAATGCGCGAACACCGATCCCGGCGGCGGCCAGGGCATCGACATGTCGACGGAACGTCGCTGTGCACCGTCAACATGCTTCTGCAATCAAAGATCTGTAGGTGTAGGTCGACGGAGCAAGTCGACGGACCGTTGACACGTCGATGGGTCGTCGACCCGCTTGTCAAACCGTTTCACTGAAACTTTCCAGTTCCAGTTATAAATAAATGACCCCTGCCCTTATTTTTTCACTTTCCAATCTCTCTACAAATCTTGAAGACCCTAGAATATTCCATACACTTCTCTAGCATAAATTCAAGGTAAATCAAAGATCAAATACCAAAAATTAGTAGAATCAAGAGCAAGGATGCTCTCTAGGGTTTGTGGAAACCAAGAATCTCTTTGGTGTCGAAGTGGGGTTTTTCTCCAAGTAAAGTATTTTCATCCAAAGTCCATTCCTACATCATCAAAGGTGAGTTTCATGTTCATCTCATATTATTAAGAGTATTGAGGGGTCAAAGGACTTGGGTTAGAGAAGAAAGTAGAATATGAGGTCAAATATGGGGAAATGGTATTTTGAGTAGTAAGTTAATGTGACTTATGATTCTTAAGTATGAGATGAGCATAATCTTGTTAAAAATGATGCTAATGACATTGAGGAACTGTTATGTGAAGAATAAATATGATGTTGTATTATAGTTATAGTTATGGATGATTTTGAAGGTGGATTTGAGAAGTAAACAATATTTAACTTGAAGAATCTATTGATTATGATATTATGGGTGTTCTTACTGATGTTTGGGAATTGTCTTATTTTGTGGAGGAAGTTGTCGAAACAAAGGAAATGTTGCCCAATATTCATTAGCTCTTAGTTGCTTTAGCTTAAGCTTAAGTATGTTTCCGGTTGTCTAATCTTAGTACAAAATCTCTTGAATGTAGAATCGTGAGCTTAGAAGGAAAGCGTTTAGTCGATAAAGTTGAAGAGACGTAAAGGCATGTAAGGCTAGCCCTTCTTTCTAAGGCATGACTTCCATCACATAATAGTTTCTATCTTTCCATGACTTTCTTACATTCCGGAAATTATGATTCCATGATAATTAAGAACTCTCATAAGATAAAGATAAGAAATGAGTTATGATAATGATGATTTTAGTCATAGAGATTCTAAGCTTATGAAAGTACGCTATTATGAGATTAATGATCTTGATGTATGATTTCCTTGATTGTTATTCATTATTGATAGTCTCACCTCATAATGCTATTTCCTTCAAGGTGAGACATGATGACTATGATGGTTCCATAAGATAATCGGAGGTACTGACCTTACGTCACTCCAATAGAGTTACAGCTTTTACTTGAGCTCTTATGCATACTTTATGTTGAGTGTATGATGATGATTACACCGTGCCTAGATGGCCGGGCAGCACTGCTAAGGTGGGCTGCTTATTACACCGTGCCTATATGGCATGGGCAGACACCACTAGTGGGCGGCGTGAGATGATTACCCCGGACGCGGGCTAATGATGTTATTGATTCAGACAAGTTTATGTATGTATGTGTGATCTGTTTTAAAGGTGAAAGTGAGCATGCATGATTCCGCCTCAAGAGGCAAGCAATTACAGTTATCTTTTCTTCTTATGCTTTCTGTATTTCCTTATTATGTTATCATATATTCTGTTACACCCCTCGTGTTCGTAGTGGTAAAACCTATGGTTTCTTAGTCGGGTATGCCCTTGGAATAGAGACCCGAGCCCGAGTTTGGAGGTAGAAAATATCTTACCCCGTGTACAAGGGTACCAACAGATATTCTTGGCAATTTATAGAGTTAAAATTTGAGCGAATCGAATCGATGCGATCTGAACTGAATCAGAAAAATCTGCAGAACGCCAGTCATCGTCAACGGGTTATCGACATGCTCGACGGACCGTCGATGTGCGGCGTTGACAGGATCCCGCATCCATACATCTGCAGGCGCAGGTCGACGGGTTAAGTCGACGGACCATCGACACGTCGACGGGCCGTCGACCCGCTCGTCGAACCGAACGCTGTAGCTTGGCTTCCAAGTATAAATAGGTGGTCCACGACCCTATTTCATATTTTCCTCCTTCCAAAATCAGAAAAACCCTAAGATATTCTCTCTCAATATTTTCCATCATATTAGTGAAGATTTGACAAGACCCGGACCCCGTAAACCCGAGATGGTGAAGAAGAAGGTTGCTTCTAGGGTTTCTTCAAGTTGTGGAGTTCAGGGAGTTGAAGTTGAAGTAATTCCTGGGATTCTTGACCCCTCAAGGTATGTAAATGATTTCTACCTTTGTATTTAAGTTGGTTATCAAGAGTTTTAGTGATATAAGTGAAGAGGGGATAGTTGTGGAAGTGGTAAGTGGATGAAAGACAAGATAGTGACTTAGGGTTATTTTAAGAGATGATTGGGAATGGATTTGAATATATTTTGATATATATATATATATATATATATATATATATATATATATATATGTGTGTGTGTGTGTGTGTGTGTGTGTGTGTGTGTTGTCATTGTTGATGTGAGTATTGTAGTTGATGTGGGATCGAATGAGGAGTTGGAGAGTTGTAAGCTCACAAAGGAAATTATTGTCTATAGTTTGTTGAGCTTTATATGTATTTGAGGATGGTTAGTAAGCAAGTAAATAGCCTAATTAAGCCCTATGTTACCTTAATTGTAGATTTATAAGTTCAAGAGATAAAGGTTGGGCAATTGGAGATACTCCAAGGTATGTTAAGGTCATTCCTTTCTTCTTTTGGCATGTTCCTATGATATGATCCAACAAGTGAGTAAGCGAGTTTCCATATTACTCTACTCTTAGAAGTATTAGGAGTACTTCAGTCTTTGATGTTCATTTACCCCATTTATGAGTAATCCTTCTGTTCATGGGTCCGATTATGTATGCCCTGTTCATACGGTTTATTCACACATTACATTCATTATATATTATGTATATTGACCCGTGACTAGAAGGCGTTATATACGCACACATATCAGGCATTATATACGCGAATATTAGATATATGTAAAGTATGAGAAGAGATATAGGCGTTATATATGCATTACTACTATGATGATGATATTGATTATGGCCACAGAGGAGCCAATATGATATGACGAGATGCCATAGAGGCTTACAGGCGTTATATACGCACATACATCAAGCGTTATATACACACTCATATAGATGCACGACCATCATTGATAGGTATGAGCATGCATATTATGTGCCCACGGGCATTGTCGGTTACCCGGAATTTATGCAGATTTAGGCAGATACTAGTTCATACAAGTTCATGCAGTCAGTCATTTCAGTTATGAGTTCAGATCTTATCCATGATTCTTATGTTTATATATTGTTCTTATGCCTTACATACTCGGTACATTATCCGTACTGACTCCCCGTTGCTCGGGGGGCTGCGTTCATGCCCGCAGGTACAGGGAGACAGACAGGTGGTCCAGCTCAGTAGGACCTCTTGATATAGAAGTGGTCAGTATGCTCCATTTGATTCGGAGCTACAGTCAGTTTTGGTATGCCCTTTTGGATGTGTATACATATGGGTATGACGGGCCCCTGTCCCGTCTTTTCTACAGCTTTATTCCAGTAGAGGTCTGTAGACAGTTGTATGTAGTAGTTAGATGATGTATCCTTATCGGCTTCTATTCTTTTGTGTACGTAGTGTAGATGCCGGCTTAGCCCGTCGGTTTCGCATTTGTGTATATATATATATATATATATATATATATATATATATATATATATATATATGCAGATTGTACAGAGTTCTGATGTTTCCCTTTTATGAGATTAGTTTGTGCCATTTATGGGCCTTTGATGTTCAGTATGTCTCAGATAAGTATTTAGGGGTGTTTGGTCGCTAGAGGTCAGACTCCCGTCACGGCTCATCGGTTTGGGTCGTGACAGAAGTGGTATCAGAGCAGTTTCATCCTAGGGTTGTCTACAGACCGTGTCTAGTAGAGTCTTGTTTATGGGCGTGTTGTGCACCACACTTATAAACAGGAGGCTACAGGACATTTAGGATGATGTCATTCCTTCTCTCTTAGATTGTGCGATAGAGCCCTGTGTTAAGCGTTCGCTTCTGATGAATTGTTCTGATTTCAGCGATGCCCGCAAGAAAGCTACAGTACCCCCGAGAGAGGGCAAGAGAGGTGGACGGTGAGGCCACTAGCGTACTCGCCGGGCCACGAGGGCCCGGAGGAGATTCGAGTGAGGGGCGTGCGAGACATCGCATACCCACCTCCCGGCACCGGCCCGGCCTCGGCCGGATGCGAGAGGCCGAGATGTACGGGATGCTGTACGGTTGTTGACTAGATTAGTAGCCGCCCAGGCACAGCGGCAGGGAGTTGGTGTTGACCCAGCAGACAGGGCTAGTAGTTCGAGGGTTAAGACCTTCCTTGGGTTAGGTCCTCCTGAGTTTTCTATGGTAAAGCAAAATATGGACCCCCTAGGATTTCATTGATGGTATGCAGAGGACCTTGAGGGTTATGCACGCGGATGAGGTTGAGTCGGTAGAGTTGGCTTCATATAGACTCTGGGATATTTCGATATAGTGGTATCAGGCATGGGAGTTATCTAGGGGAGAAAATGCCCCTCCAGCAGTGTGGCGAGAGTTCTCAGATGCTTTTCTTCGCCATTATTTGCCTCCAGAGGTCCGACGGGCCCGAGCAGACAGGTTCCTACGTATTGAGCAGGGCAGTATGAATGTGCAAGAGTATTGTGTACACTTCGATTCCTTGGCTAGGTATGCCCCATCTATGGTGGCTGAGATGGAGGATAGAGTTCATCGCTTCGTGGCTGGGTTAGGGCCACACTTGATAGATGAGTGCACGACTGCTGCATTACAGCCAGGCATGGACATCTCCCGTATACAGGCGTATGCACAGAATTTGGAGGATCGTAAATGCCAGCGGAGGATAGAGCGTGAGCGTGACCGAAGCCGTGGTAAGAGGGCTAGATCTTTTGATATGGTTGGTGAGTTCAGGAAAGGATAGAGACAGCAACATCCCAGGTATTCTTATCAGCTGGCAGGGAGTGCACCTCCGCAGTTCCTAGGTCCAAGATTTGATCGATCTTCTTATTCCGGAGTAGGGCAGAGTTCTAGAGCGTCGGGCTCTCAATACCGACCAGAGACAGGCCAGATAAGGCCCCCTTTGCCGCGATGTACTCAGTGTGGCAAGTTACATGCAGGCCAGTGTCGGTTGGGTTCAGATGTTTGCTATGCTTGTGGACAGCCAGGCCACAGGATGAGGGAGTGCCCGATGGGGGTTAGTTTAGGTATGGTTCAGCCTACTGGGTCTGTGGCTGGCTCATCTTCGTTGCGCCCTCCGTGCGGTTTTCGGACACCGGCGGGCGGGGGTAGAGGGAGGAGTGGAGCATCCAGCTCGAGCGGTCCTTAGCATCGCGTGTATGCATTGGCTGGTAGACAGGACCGTGAGACGTCTCCTGATGTTGTTACAGGTATATTATCAGTTTTTTCCCACGATGTTTATGCACTGATTGACCTAGGTTCCACTTTATCATATGTTATGCCCTTTTTTTCCGGCAAGTTTGGGATAGAGCCCGAGTTGATTAAACCTTTTGAGGTGTCTACGCCAGTTGGTGACCCGGTTATAGCTAGGTGAGTATACCGAGACTGTGTTGTTATAGTTTGTGACCGCCATACCATAGCAGATCTAATTGAGTTAGATATGATTGATTTTGATGTTATCATGGGCATGGACTGGTTAGCTTCTTGTTATGCTAATGTTGATTGTAGAGCAAAGATGGTTCAATTCCAGTTTTCAGGCGAGCCAGTCCTAGAATGGAAGGGCAGTGCTTTTCACCTAGAGGTAGGTTTATTTCCTACCTTAAGGTAGAGAATATGATCAGAAAAGGGTATATTTTTCACCTAGTTCGAGTTCAAGATGTGCAGGCAAAGTCGCCAACTCTTCAGTCTGTTCCTGTGGTTAATGAGTTTTCAGAAGTGTTTCCAGATGAGCTTCCACGCATTCCTCCAGAGAGGGAGATTGATTTTGCTATTGACCTATTGCCAGATACTCAGCCAATATCTATCCCTCCTTATAGGATAGCACCTGCGGAGTTGAAAGTGTTGAAAGGGTAGTTGAAAGATTTGCTCGAGAAAGGCTTTATTAGGCCTAGTACACCACCGTGGGTAGTGCCGGTGTTATTTGTAAGAAAGAAGGATGGCTCTTTGCGAATGTGCATTGATTATAGGCAATTGAATAGGGTGACTGTAAAGAATAAGTATCCACTCCCAAGGATTGATGATTTATTCGATCAGTTGCAAGGCGCTAAATATTTCTTGAAGATAGACTTGAGTTCAGGATATCACCAGGTCAGGGTCAAGGAAGAGGTGTTACCCCCTTGTTTCTGTCATAGAAAGACTTATGATTTCCTAGTTGAGAGTGCCTAACCGAGACTGAATTGAGACCCGATGCCTGGTACCGTTTCTGGTGATTAACATGATTAGCGTTGAGCGAATTGAATCGACGCGACCACATTTGACAAGACCCGGACCCCGTAAACCAGAAAATCGACACCGCGTGATTGATGGGTTATCGAGAAGAAGATTGTTTCTAGGATTTCTCCAAGAATGGGAAGCTTAGGGAGTTGAATTTAAATTTATTCTTGGGATTCTTGACCCCTCAAGGTATGTAAATAATTCCTACCTTTATATTTAAGTTGACTACCGAGAGTTTCAGTGATTTTAGGTAAAGAGAATGTATATGTGAGAGTGATAGATTGATGAAGGGCAAGGTAGTGACATGAGGCTATTTTAAGAAATGATTAGGGATGGATTTACATGTATTTTGATATGTATAGTTGTTATCATTGTATTGTGGGTATTGTAGTTGATATTGGATTGAATGAGAAGTTGAAGAGTTGTAAGCTTATAAAGGGGATGGTTGTCTATAGTTCATTAAGTTTTATATGTGGTTGAGGATGATTAGTAAGCAAGGCAAGTAGCCTAATTAAGACTTATGTTATCTTAATTGTAGACTTACAAGTTCAAGAGGTAGAAGTTGGGCGATTTGATATACTTCAAGGTATGTTAAGGCTTTTCCTTTCTTTCACTTGGCATGATCCTATGATATGAACCAATAAACGAGTCAGAGAGTTTCCATATTACTCTATTCTTGTAAGAACTAAGAGAAATACAGTTTTAATGTTTCCATATCCCGGCTATGGTATTTCCCCATATATAGATCTTGTAATTTCCTATCCTAGTAGTACGAGTCCAGTAAGGCCCACGAGAGGCCAATTGTCATTACATTGTTTGAGAATCCTGTTATTCAGTTTTACTTGTGCTATGCATTCACTTTCAGTTCTCTGGGACATGAGTGAAAGGCGCACTTGACAGGGGGTGAAGGTGTGACCTATGATATTACGTTTTATGTGTGAAAGGCACACTTGACAGGGGATGAAGGTGTGGCCTATGAGCGGTCCATGAGTGGCCTATGATGTTGGGATATATGCATGAGAAAGGCACGCTTGACGGGGGGTGAAGGTGTGGCCTGTGACGTGACAATGAGGCGTGTACCTACTAGATATATATATATATATATATATATATATATATATATATATATATATATATATATATATGTATATATATGTGTCTATACTTTCCGACATACGTTCGGTCGGTTGCGAACGAGATACTAGTTCATACAGATTCATGCAGATAGTCATTTCAGCTTATGAGTCAGATCTTATTCATGATTTCTATATATATGTTCATACTTGTTGTCTTTATGCCTTACATATTCAGTACATTATCCGTACTGACTCCCCGTTGCTCAAGGGGTTACCTTCATGCCCGTAGGTAGAGGTAGACAGAAAGGTGGTCCAGCTTAGTAGGACCCTTATCCAGCAGAGATCAGTGCACTCCATTCGATACGGAGTTGCAGTCTATTTTGGTAGGCCATCCTTTTAAGGTGTATATAGATGGGTGTGACGGGGCCCTGTCCCGTCCTTTCTATTGCTTTCATTCCACTAGAGGTCTGCATGCAATTGGATGTAGTAGTCAGATGATATAGCCTTGTCGGCTCCTATTCTTTTGCGTACAGTATATGTAGCAGCCTAGTTGGCTTGCACCGTTCTTCAGCATGTTTATACTTATATACAGATTGTGCAGGGTCTTGATGTTCCCCTTTTATGAGATTAGTTTATGCCATTATGGGCCCTTGATGCTTAGTAAGATTCAGTTATGAGAATAGGGGTGTTTGGTCGTTAGAGGTCAGACTCCCGTCACGGCTCATCGGTTTGGGTTGTGACAGAAGTGGTATCAGAGCAGTTCCGTCCTAGGATTGTCTACAGACCGTGTCTAGTAGAGTCTTGGTTATGGGTGTGTTGTGCCCCACACTTATAAACGGAATGCTACAGGACATGTAGGATGATGTGATTCTTTTCACTCTTAGATCGTGCGAAAGAGCTAAGTGTTAAGAGTTCGCCTTCAAATGAATTGTTATTCAGCAATGCCTCCCAAGAAAGCTACAGCTGCCCAGAAGGGCAAGAAAGCCACAGGAGAGGCCACTAGCCGTACTCGGCAGGCCACTAGGGCTCAGGATGAGATTCAGAGTGAGAGCCCATCCGAGACATCGCATACACCGTCTTCAGCACCCGTCCCAGTTTCTCGGCCCGGAGTGCACCGAGGCCGGGATGTGCGGGATCTTTGTTCGATTATTGACCGGATTAGTAGCCGCTCGGGCTCGGCGGCGAGGAGGGTTTGGAAGTTCGAGGGTTAAGACCTTCCTTGAGTTAGATCCTCCAGAATTTTCAGTGATAAAGCAGAATATGGATCTGTTACACCTCGAAAAATTTTTCGTCGATGCACAGTGAATAGGCTAATGAAGAGCACGAAGTCTACGATGTTTCAATAAGTATGAAATAGCAATTGATGGTTCTAATTAAGATTTCCAAAGACATTGGAAGTGGGGGACCGAAAGTTGTTAAGGAAAGCAAGGTATGCATCATGTGTCGGGCAAGATTTACGAGTATCGAATTAGCGATGACTTAATGAAGTTTTTGGAAAGAGTTATAACGTCCCTTGGATTGTTAATGAAGTGTTAAACAAGTGTTAAGAAGGTTCCATAAGGATTGGAGATCAAACAAACTGACGAGAACAAGTTCAGTGGACTGGTGGGTTATACGGCTCATTATACGGACCGTATAATGTTATACGGACCGTATAATGGACCGTAGGACCATCACAGCGAAGGTCCCTCACTGGTGGAAATATACGGTCAGTTATACGGACCGTATAAATTTATACGGCCCGTATAATGGTTCCAGTGAAGGGTGAGTGAACGGACAATTTCACGGTCACTTATACGGACCGTATAAGTGTCCGTATAACGACCCGACAGAGCAAAATGCTGAGTTATTAAAGAGGGGACCAAGTTCATTATTTGATTTCCACATTTCACACCTTCTCTCTAGAACTCTCTAGAATATTTCTCCCACATAAATTCAAGAGATATTAGTGATCAACTACATCAAGTTAAGTGCATCAAGTGTAAGAAACCCATTAAAGTTCATCAAAGACAAGGAATCCAAGTGAAGGAAAAACTAGGGTTTTGCTCAAGTGAGGAAATTGCATCCAAGGTTCAATCCTATACCATCTAAGGTAAGTTTCAAGACATCTCCATGTTATTTAAAGTATTTGAAAGTTGAAACACTTGGATTGCTTGAGGAAATAGGAAATGGGTCATAAATGTGGGAATAGTGTCACTTTTGAATAGATGTTTGGAATGAGTTATGATTCTTCATACATTATGAATATAATCATGCTATAAATGATATTGAGAACATGGAATAGTCCTTGAAGATGAATGAACGAAATTTGTGTGATATGACCATGAATATGGATGAATTTGAGTGAATGGTGAAGTAAGAGTAATGTGGCTGACTAAAGGCTATTGTGAACATTATTATTGATGTTTGGGAGTTGATATATGATGTGGAGGAATTCGTATAAATAAAGGAGACGCTGTCCGATTTTCCCTAGCTTTAGTCATGAATGCTAAGCTATCACTTCTCTAATGCTAGTACAACTTTAATGAAGGTAGAACGTGAGCCTTGAAGAAGAACGTACAAGTGATCGAATAGTTGCACGAAAAGGTATGTAAGGCTAACCCTTCTTTCATAAGGCATGGTTCTTTGGCCAAATATTTGTCCTTCTACGAGTCTACGATATTTTCCAATGATCCTATATCTAGAAGCTTCTAAGCTTATGATGCTCAAATGATGCGATTGTACTAAGTCTACGATACGACGAGTAATCCTCTAAAGATGAAGTGTAATGAATGACGATAGTAAAAAGGTTAAAGATAATTATGAGCTTATATGTATATGTGCCCATGAGTGGCTATTATGAACCCCGAGCTTATTATGGCCGGGTAGAATATAGTGAATATGTATATATATATATAGATATATATATATATATATGACGATGCGCGCGCACCACACGGTTGGGTACGAACAATCACGAGCCTTGGTAGGGCCGGGTATGACAACGAGCCTTGGTAGGGCCGGCTATGTGAAAACACCACCGAACCTTCATGGTCGGGTATGCTATATAAATGCTATGTATATGACATCAATATGAGTACGAATATGTTAAGTATATGTAAGTTCCATGTAAAGGCTATGCATATGCAATGTATGTGATATGAACATAAGTATGAAAGGAAATATGAATACGAATACGGAAAAGGATACCAAAGGTAAATGAGTACAGATATGGATTGATGTACGCGAATGCGCGATAGAAATGGAACTTCCCTATGGAAAGCAAGTAAGTGCTATGACGCTGATGCCATCATCTCCCATCTTATGCTATTTCATATGTTATCTATTATGCTTTTATATTGATATTGATCCTGCTTTACATACTCAGTACATTCTTCGTACTGACGTCCTTTTATTTGTGGACGCAGCGTCATGCCCGCAAGTGGCCAGGGAGACAGACTTGATTCATAGCTATATTCTAAGGGACTACGTAGCGGAGCTCCATTTCATTCGGAGCTACAGCCTTTTGGTATAGATTCTTTTGTGTATATATTCATGGGCACGGCGGGGTCCTGTCCCGCCCATATGTTATGATATGAAGTATCCTTCTTAGAGGCTCGTAGACATGTGTATATGGTTAGATATGTTTGGCCTTGTCGGCCTATATTTTGGGATATTATTTTGATAGGCTTGTCGGCTTATGTACATTTATATAGGCATAGATGTTAATGATGATATAGATGTGTTGTTGCCCAATGAGACTAGAATGATAATGAATGAAAAGCATGATTTAGTATGTGGCTCACCTAGATACGAGGTATAAGTATGTTAAGGGGCGCCCGGGTGGACTAGCACCGGGTGCTCGTCGCGGCCCTCCGGTTGGGTTGTGACAAAAGTGGTATCAGAGCAGTTCAGTCCTAGGGTGTGTCGACGAGCCGTGTCTAGTAGAGTCTTGATTATGGGTGTGTTGCGCGCCACACTTATAAATAAGAAGCTGCGGACATTTTAGGAATGGATGACCTTCTTTCTTCATAACAAATCGTGCGATAGAGCTATGATATAAGAACTTCTTGTTTCTTAACCGTGTGCTGTGTATTTCAGAAATTCCTGTGAAGAGAAAGGCTACAGCAGCCTAAAAGGGCAAGACAGTGGCAGAAAAGCGGGCTGAAAGAGCACCGCCACCGGTAGTAGGGGCAAGTGAGTCCCAGAGTACGGCTCAATATCAGTCCTCCCGTTCAGTGCCTATATTAGAGGAGCGTGAGGGAACCTCCGCCCCAGCTCCAGCACCTCCGGCTCCTCTACCGGATGCTTCAGGCCAAGATGTGAAAGAGGCCATTAATCTGTTGACTCAATTTGTTGCTGCCCAGACTCAGAGGCAAAACACAGGGCAAGGTGATAGAGCTGTTAGTGCAAGAGCCCATGACTTCATTAGTTTGAACCCTCCGAAATTCTTTAGATCAAAGCCGGATGAGGACCCTCAGAATTTCATTGATGGTATGTTGAGGACGCTTCGGTTGATACATGCTTCGGATACCGAATCGGTGGAGTTAGCGTCCTATAGATTACGGGATGTTGCGGTATGTTGGTACACGATTTGGATGGCTTCACGGAGAGCCAATGCACCTTCCCCGATATGGCAAGAATTTGTAGATGCATTCCTCCAACATTATTTACCCCCAGAAGTTTGGCGAGCTAGAGCCAACAAGTTCTTGAATCTAAGACAAGGGAGCATGAGTGCTCTCGAGTATAGTCTCCGCTTCAATTCCTTAGCTAGATATGCTTCGGCCATGGTAGCGGATATGGGTGCACCGGTTTGTGAAAGGCCTAGGGCCGCATTTGATGGATAGGTGCTTGACTGTGTCTCTTCAGGACAATATGGATATTTCACGCATCCAAGCCCATGCTCAGAATTTAGAGGAAAGTCTACAGCAACAAAGAAGTGAGCGTGAGCATGATAGAGGGCATAGCAAGAGGGCTAGATCTTTGGGTCCGATGCTATAGAGGCGGGCACAGACAGCAGTCTTCTAGATATTCGAGCTATTCTATGACTAGTGTGCCTCCACGATTTTCAGGCCAGAGATTTGATAGATCTACTCATCCCGAGCCGAGTCAGAGCTTTTCGATATCTAAGTTTAGAGGTGATTCGGGTCGGGCGAGGCCACCCGTACCACGATGCTCCCAGTGTAGGAAGTTACATTGGGGTCAGTGCAGATTGGGCTCCGAGGTTTGCTATTCATATGGTCGACCAGGCCATATTATGCGAGATTGCCCCTCAGTTAGTGGCAGAGGTAGGACCCAACCTTCAGGGTCAGTAGCCGGATCTTCGGCATCTATATGCCCTATGGGGCCAGGTTCACATGCGCCAAGCGGCCATGGTAGAGGCAGGGGGAGAGTCCCCAGTTCTAGCGGTCCTCAGCACCGTATTTATGCTTTGGCTGGACGCCAAGATCTTGAGTCTTCTCCTAATGTTATAACAGGTATATTATCGGTATTTTCTCATGATGTATATGCTTTGATAGTTCCTGGCTCCACGTTGTCATATGTTACTCCATATATTGCGGTTCAGTTTAAAGTCAAACCGGAGTCGATTAAACCTTTTGAGGTGTCTACACCCGTTGGTGAATTGGTAATAGCTAGCCGAGTATATAGAAATTGTGTTATTGTGATTTGTGATCTTCGTACTATGATTGACTTGTATGAGTTAAAAATGGTGGATTTTGATGTTATTATGGGCATGGATTGGTTGGCTTCTTGCTACGCCAATGTCGATTGTAGAATGAAAATGGTTCGTTTCTAATTTTCGGGAGAACCAGTTTTAGAATGGAAAGGAAATACGGCATCACCAAAAGGTAGGTTTATTTCCTATCTTAAGGTAAGGAAAATGATCACAAAGGTTGTATTTATCATCTAGTGTGGGTTCAAGATGTAGAAGCTGAACCGCCGACTTTTCAGTCAGTTCCTGTGGTGAATGAATTCCCGGATGTGTTCCCGGAAGAGCTTCCAGGCCTTCCTCCCGAGCGGGAGATCGATTTTGCTATTGATGTGTTGCCAGACACTAAGCCTATATCTATTCCTCCTTATAGAATGGCTCCCGCAGAGCTGAAAGAGTTGAAGGAGCAATTGAAAGATTTGCTTGAGAAAGGCTTTATTAGGCCTAGTTCATCCCCGTGGGGAGCACCCGTATTGTTTGTTCGGAAGAAAGATGGCTCTTTAAGAATGTGCATTGATTATCGGCAACTGAACAAGGTGACGATCAAGAATAAATATCCTCTTTCGAGGATCGATGACTTGTTTGATCAATTACAAGGTGCCAAATGGTTTTCAAAGATAGATTTGAGATCCGGGTATCATCAAGTGAGAGTTAGGGAGAAAGATATCCCTAAGACAGCCTTCAGAATGAGATATGGCCATTTTGAGTTTCAGGTAATGTCATTTGGGCTAACTAATGCACCGGTAGTGTTTATGGATTTAATGAATAATGTGTTCAGGCCCTTTCTAGATTTATTTGTGATTGTATTCATTGACATTTCTGGGGCACATTGTTTCAGACGATAGTATTCGGGTAGATAGCTAAAAGATTGAGCCCGTGAAGACTTGGTCAAGGCCCACGACTCCTACGGAGGTTCGTAGCTTTCTGGGCTTGGCAGGTTATTACAGGAGGTTCGTTGAAGGTTTCTCTTCTATTTCTGCATCGCTCACAAAGCTGACCTAGAAATCAGCTAAGTTTCAATGGACAGATGCTTGTGAACGTAGTTTCCAAGAGCTAAAGGATAGATTGACTTCTGCACCAGTCCTAACACTTCCAGAGGGATTGGAAGGTTATGTTGTTTATTGCGATGCTTCAGGCGTTGGGCTAGGCGCGTGTATTGATGCAACATGGCAAGGTGATTGCATATGCTTCAAGGCAATTACGAAAACATGAAAAGAATTATCCAACCCATGATCTTGAATTAGCCGCAGTGATTCATGCGTTAAAGATATGAAGACATTATTTATATGGTGTTCATGTAGATGTTTACACAGATCATAAAAGCCTTCAGTATATCTTCAAGAAAAAAGAGTTGAATTTGCGGCAACGACGATGGTTGGAATTGTTAAAAGATTATGATGTTGATATTCTATATCACCCCGGAAGGGCAAATGTTGTAGCTGACGCTCTTAGCCCCAGATCTATGGGAAGCTTATATGATGTACAACCAGAGAAAAGAGAAATGACTTGTGAGCTCCAGCAGTTAGCTAGTCTAGGAGTCCGAGTAGTGGACTCAGGCAGTAGGGGAACTACCATTCAAAATTCAGCAGTCTCGTCGCTAGTAGTGGAAGTGAAAGAGCGACAACATGAAGATCCCATGCTAAAGCATTACAGAGATACATCCCTCAGAAGGAGGAGTCATCATTTGAGATTTCAGGAGACGGAGTTCTCCAATGCCGAGGTAGGCTATGCGTTCCTAATGTGACAGGTTTACGCCACCAAATATTAAGGGAAGCCCATTGTTCCCGTTATTCTATCCACCCTGGAGCAACGAAAATGTATAATGATCTTAAATCCATGTATTGGTGGAATGGGATGAAGAAAGATATAGCAGAATTTGTAGCTCAATGTCCCAATTGTCAGCAAGTGAAGATCGAGCATCAAAAACCGGGCGGATTGTTGCAAGCTATAGAAATCCCAACTTGGAAGTGGGAAGTAATTAACATGGAATTTATTACAGGCTTACCCCGTTCTCGACGCAAGTATGATTCCATATGGGTAATTGTGGATAGACTCACCAAGTCAGCTCATTTCTTACTAGTCAGAACGACGTATGCAGCAGAAGATTATGCAAAGCTCTATGTTAAAGAGATAGTGCGACTTCATGGTGTTCCAGTATCTATTATCTCCGATAGAGGTACTCAGTTTATGGCTAATTTCTGGAAGTCCTTCCAAGCGGGTTTGGGGACTCATGTGATCCTTAGCATGGCATTTCACCCACAGACTGATGGACAAGCTGAACGTACCATTCAGACTCTTGAGGACATGTTACGGGCATGTATGTTAGATTTTGGAGGTAATTGGGATGATTATTTGCCACTCATTGAATTTTCTTACAATAATAGTTATCATTCTAGCATTCTGTTACATCCCATTCTCATGAGTTGGAAAAGGTGCGAGTTAAATGATATTAGTAACGGATACGAGATTATCCCCCAAGCTTATAGGTGGTTAAAGTGATGGTACACATGTATCGTAAGGGTTTGAAGTTAAACCAATTGAAGAAAATAAGTTTCGTCGATGTTCGAAATTTATTTGAATGGAATACGGTCCAAGCTATAATATCCCGTATTTTTGGACTAAAAAAATTGAATCGTCCAACATGAGCAAATTTATCCGAGCCCGGAGAATTCGAATTCAAGGATGAAAATTAAGAGCTCGGCGTATACAAGGAATGAAGTCTCAAAATTATATAAGACGAAAAAGTGTGACGACGATGATTGAAAATAATATTTTGTGTGTACCAAAAGGGACTATGGACTAGTGCTACGTCACATAATCATGGAAATGAGTATATGAAGTGTATTAAAAATAATTGGTACTAGTGAATTGAGATCAAGAAATTAATTATGGTATTAAGTGGGATTAAATAAATAAGTACTATTAGTAAGTGGCCACATGGCATTGGATAATTAAAATAAGTGGCATTACGTGTGGAAATAAGACTTGATGAGTCACAAAATTTTTTAATGCATGATGACACATGGATAGTTTAGTTGCTTACTAGATAAGAATAGTGGACTTGTAAACATCACTTTAGCAATTCATTTTAGGACTTGGAAAATTCATTAATACATTTCATTACAAAAGAAAAGGGAGCAGCAACTAATTTTCCATGGAACACAACGTATTTTGAGGAAGAAAAATGGGCAGCAACGTTAGTTTGTTCCAAACCAAAACAGCAACGTTATCCAATTTAATTACGGGTTTTGCTCACCGCTTCGATCTCGTTGTTCCGTTTCGATGCGTTGTTGAATTCGGGCTTTCTTCGAAGTGAAGTAAGGTGGAATAAGATTATTTCTTGGCATATAAGGTAAAGAATCCTCTCTCCTAGATATATTTGATTTACCCAAGTCGTATCTACGTTGCTAGATGAATTAATACGAACTTGCGAATAGAATTGTCATGTGATAGAATTGGAGTTGGGGGCTGTTCTTCTTGTTGTAATTATATGATACAAGTCGAGATATGTAGTAAATAATGCTTTTATCATATTGAGAATATTTTAAGGTTAAGAAGGAAACATACGAAAAGGTGCTATGGAGAATACGGATTCTAATTCGAGCTTGTCGCTCGTTATAAAGTATTACAAGGTTGTTATGGATATGCATGTTGTGTTGAGATTTATTTGTGGTTGAGGGCATTGTGGTGATATACCGAATTGGGAGATGCTAATGATATAGGGGAAATGCGCCCGAATTTCGGCAAAATTCTTTAAGAACTTAATTTGGAGGCTTAAGATAAGTATATGACGACAAGCCTAATAATAGTATGAATGGTTTTATATGTAGATTACGGGACTATGAATGATCATACGTAGATTTCAAGACGAGAAGTAAGTTGGAAAGTGAGAAGTAAGCTTCCAGGTATGTAAAGCCTATCCCTTCTTTCTTTTGGCATGTCCTAGACCTAAGTGATAAATGATATGAACTTTGGGGTAATCCTATTCATAAGTTTTGAGTGTGATTTATGATTCTTATTCACTTCTTGATGTTAGAACTCTCAAGTGATTGAGCCTCCCTCCTCAGTTTTCTGTACGTTAGATACTAGTCGATATACATCCGTTCCTATTCTTAGGAACTTTATGATAACTTGTGACTGGACTCCTATAAGATGTTTCATACTTTATTGGCATATGAATATGATTTCTAAGTCCTTTTGATATACTTCATGATAGCATTCGAGAGTTAGTTGAAATGTCCTGAGTAGCATTTGAATAGTATTTGATTTGACTATTGTCCTGATTTTAAATGGTAGCTCGTGTTGATTATTCTATTGAGTCTTGGGAAATGTTTTAATTGCATATGGTTGCTCACTACTCCACTCGTGCAAGTCTCAATATGTCTTTCACTGAGTCCCGGGCCAGGACACGTTTTCGTGCACAGATCCACTGCATTGTTCACCGAGTCCCTCACTAGAGGGCCGGGACACGTTATATGTATATGTATATGATGATTTTATTTATCGAGTCCCTCACTAGAGGGCCGGGACACGTTATATATGCATATGTACAGGATGATTATCTAATTATGTCACTAAGTCCCATAACGGGTTGGGTATGATATTGACACGCATGATTTATGTTTCAAAAGTAAGCCTTGTGGTTTTCTGGTTATTGTACTAGTTTTCTGTACTCCTTATTTCAGTATGATCCTGTTTACTATATTTCATGCTTTAGATGCTCAGTACATATTCCGTACTGACCTCCTTTCTTCGGGGGGTTGCGTTTCATGCCCGTAAGTACAGATACTCGTTTTGGTGATTCGCCGGCTTAGGATATCTATTCAGCTATCTTGGAGTGCTCCCTTGTTCCGGAGCCTAGTTTTTTGGTACAGATCCTTTTGTTGTATATATATGTCTATCCAGGGGTACGGCGGGGCCCTGTCCCGTCATATGATACTGTTGTTACTCTTAGAGTTCTGTAGACATATGTGTGGGTTGTATATAGCTGTTGTCTAACTGTGTTAGCATGACTTGTATTTTGGGACGTTCCCTTTCGTAGTGGCAGCCTTGTCAGCTTGCGTATATATATATATATATATATATATATATATATATGTTTTGGGATGTTGCATATAGTGGCAGCCTTGTCGGCTTGCGAGTATATAGTTGGGACATTCCCATACGTTATGATAGCCTTGCCGGCTTATGTACTGTGTTATCTGTTGGTGGTTGTGATTTCTCAGGAGACAGGTTGCTATGATATGTATATATATGTGACAGTTTTGAGACGACGTCTTGCCTTTTTATATAAGTTCCTTATCATGCTAGTTATGGGATGATTATAGCTAACAAATATGTATACGAGTGTCCAGCTCGGGCACTAGTCACGGCCTACGGGGTTGGGTCGTGACAAAAGTGGTATCGGGCGGTTCATCCTCGGGTGTCTACGGATCGTGTCTAGTAGAGTCTTGTTTATCGGTGTGTTATGCACCACATCTATAAACGGAAGCTACAGGACATTTAGGATGTTACCTTTCTTTCATATCTAAGATCGTGCGATAGAGCCCAGCCATAGGAAATGAGATTCCTTATACTAACCTTTGATTTCCGCCGAAGAACGACATCGACAGAAGAAAGTGACTGATGATATCGGAAGTTACAAAGCACGCAGGTAAGCAAAGGTACGAAAGATATATGTCGGGTAAGGTATTGAAGTACGATTGAAATGTAAAGTTGAAGATTGAAAGGGAAAGTAAACGGGAAAGTGTAACAGGTGCAGTTTGAGTTGGACGTACGAGGTAAGTTCATCATTTTCATACTGTCGTTGATGTTGGGAGCCCTGTGTGGCTGTGATATGATATGATATATATATATATATATATATATATATATATATATATATATATATATGTTGGCCCTGTGAGGCATTGTTGGTATTTCCTGCGTGCAGGTTTTGAGATAGTAAGAAATACAGAGGAAACTCTGCCAAAATTTTCCTAGAAATAAAAAGAGAATGAGATATAGGTTTGTAATATGTCTTGAAAGGTCGTGTCAATAGTAAGGATGGGATTTGACTGAGTTGTTAGTACGGCTGACCTTGAGAAATAAGTTAATTGCCGAATTGATGGTAATAGTAATTAGGAGGTCGATACCGATATGGTAAAAAGAATTAGGAAAGGGCTTGTGATATTAAGAGATGATTTAGAAAAGGCTGGAAAATCTTGATAGAGTTTTATATTAAGGTATCGACTGAATTGATAAGCAGGGATAAATTATGACGAGTTTATAGTTAAAAGAAGTAATAGTATGATTGAGACAAGAGTATAGAGGAAAAAGAATTGTGACAGATATGAATGTATTGATAAGACAACTTGTGAGATATTAAGGATAAGATTGACCAGAAAGGGTAAAAGGTTAAGAAGTATTATACTATAAGATTGATTACGAACAGAATATGATGTGAATATAACGAGGATTGTTATGAAAATAAGTAAAGCCTAATGAGAAAGTGGCCAAAGATATGACGTGATCCATGTGACTAGAATATAAAGGGCAAGTGTGAAACAGAAAAGCGAGCTATAAAACGAATAAGGAAGACTTATCAAGTTCTATAGGTAAAGTTCAGGATAAAGATTATGTGATAACGAAAATGATAACGAGCACCAGAGAAGAAGAAGGGTAATTGAAAGAAGGAAATAAGAAGAAAGCGAGATAACAGTGTGGTAATAGGTTAGGACATGTATAGCCGAGAACACGAGTACTAAGTGACAGAACTGTGAAAGACCCAGTTATAGAAAGATGAGTAACGAGGTAGAATGAGTGCTAGAAAATGACTGGTATGATAAGAATAAACATGGATAACAGAATACGTTTTGAAAATAAGAAAGGAACTATGCAGAAGTAATGCTTTCTGAAGGATACAGAGGTAACATAAGATTCCTCGTGTACAGAATAAAAGATGGGCATAGACTGAAGAAATGGTAAGGGAATTCTAAAGGAAGCACCCAAGATAGACGTAATTAATTGAGTACGAGTATGGAACGAAAGGGGAATATATAGTTATGAACTTAAGGGTGTAGTACGACGACATGGTGATAGGATAAAACCATTATTGAGACGAACTTGGTATATTGTTGAGTAAGTTAGAAGCCTGTGTTGGGTACACAATAAGGGTAAAAAGGCATAAGGCATAAAGGGGTACTGCGTGCACACGACTTCACCTCGAAAATAATGGAATCTTGAGGAACAAATGGTGCAATATAAATTCATCAAAAGGAACAGATGATATAGGTTGGGATAAAGATACTATTTCAAGAGAACTTTGGACACATATCGTCGGAATATAAGTGCTGCCTAATTGAGATTGGAACGACAATAGGTACTACTTAATTATTGATTGAGGTAAATGGAATGTGGCCTTGGATGAATTGCTACATTGGTCGCATTACCCGAGTACAGATTATTGGATGAGATTTTGTACTATATATAGAAAGGTTCTCGCCGCGTCGTTTCGATGAAAATGTTATGATTTAGTTAAGGTTTCGTACGTGGATAATCAAGTTATAGATTATAGTTTCGTATGTGGATAATCAAGTTATAGATTATAAGGAAAAGACATGGATATGGTATAGTATACCAGGTGAAATGGAAAAAAAAAAGGAGAAGACCAGATGAATTTGAGATTGGAAATAGGGACATAAAGCAAAATATAAACGGATAATGGTATAAGTACACCCATAAGGGAGAAGCGGGTGAGAGAAATGCAGGTGTGAGATGGGAACAATTAACACTGCAATATATTTAATATGGATGCTTGAGCTTCAAGTGAGATCCCTTGCTGGGACAAGTTAGTAAGATCTAAAAGCCAGCAATAAATGGATAGAAGTCAGGATGATAATTGAGACAGTGTTGAGAATTATTTGTAGAGATCTTGAACGATATGACACTAGAAAGTGAGTGCTTGTAAAAGAAGAAAGAATACGACAAGAGAATGATAACGAGTAACTTAAGAGATATCATAAAGGATAGCAATGCCATGCTGGATTCAAGGTTAAGATGTTGGCAATAAAGTTTTTCGCTAATAATACTGCGACCTATAAGTAGCAAAGGAGAAGGAATAGAAAATCTCCTATAGTAGGGAGTGAGAAAATCAAAGGGGGAATAAAAGAAGGGAAAGGAGTATGACACGATAGGCTACGAGTGAATTCTAGTATGGAGGAGCTATGTAAAGCAGAATGAACTAGGAGAAGGAAAGACTGCGACTAAGATTGAGTATACTTTATACAAGTTGTACAAGAATAAATATACAACCTACGAATATTTGTATACTAAGAATGAGACCAAGTGAGTGCTTGATAAGAAGAGTAAGGATTTAGTAATAACAATGCAGTTGTGATATTTTAGGTACATTAAGGAAAGATGTAAAGATGGTTTAAGCTAAATTACCGAGATAGAATTAATACTAAGGGCAAATAGGACATGGCCATGGTTGAACCGAAGATCTACCCCGATACCGATTGTAAGATACGAGAGGAGAATGCAAGGTAAAGCATGAAGGCTGGTGAGACGATGCTAAGGTATTTCTTGGGCTAATTCGAGCACCTACGCATATTCTTGTAAAGATTGCAATAGGACGCGTGATAGGAGAACTAAGAGCAAAATCTGAGTAAAGAGGCAATAGAAGAGTTTGAATTACAGATAAAGAAACAACACGAGATAATATGCCTAAAGTGTTACGAGTTGGATTAAGGGAAATTGTGAAATGATTTAAGCGAGACGATCAGAACAAGCCGGTTACTAGGTGATAGTGAATTTATATGTCAAATCAAAAATTCTTTCAGAATTATACCAGCTGATGATAGACAGATTACAAAGCAACTATGTAAAGTTATTATATAAGGGAACTCCAGCGCTACTTGATAGCCAACTCTAAAGATTGAGATTAAGAGCTAAAAAGTAGAGTGACAGTTAAAGTCTTTTAGAGAAGTCGAGAAGTGATACATGAGGCTGAAGATTTCAGAATATGGACTGGAACAGCAGAGCAATGTAAGGTTATTAAAGTAAAATAATGTTACACCTTGGAAAATTTCGTTTTATTCGTAGAGTCTGCGAAGGGTCTACAGGTTACCAGAGGCATGAAACACTCCAAGGATTGTAAAGTCTAATAAATCAACGAGGGACGTCTACGCGTTATAAAATCTTATGTAAAGATTAAGAGGTAAGATGAAGTGAACGATACATCTTAAGGGAGTAACTTATAGAAGAAGAAAGAGTCGAGTTATGACTAAGTGCACCAGAGAGAGAGTAAGATTTACGCAGAAGAGCTCGCAATACAACTGTCAACCAACTGCGAAATAAAGAGGAGAGTAAAGATAACGACATGGAACTATTACCTCGAGAGGCAAGAGCAAGAGAAAATATTACGAGAATGGTTACTTAGAGGCCGGGACATCATTCCTTTCTCCTCCTCAGATCTGAAATGCGTTATAATAAATTGAAGGGAATCGACCAACGAAAGAGGCATGTGAAGGGCATAATTCAATAAAAGAACACTTGAGGAAGTATTGGGAGTGCAGAACTAGTTTAACATTTGAGGACGAATGTTTTAAAGGGGGGAAGGATGTTACATCCCGTTCTCATGCGTTGGAAAGGGTGCGAGTTAAATGATATTAGTAACGGACACGAGATTATCCCCCAAGCTTATAGGTGGTTAAAGTGATGGTACACATGTATCGTAAGGGTTTGAAGTTAAACCAATTGAAGAAAATAAGTTTAGTCGAGGTTCAAAATTTATTTGAATGGAATACGGTCCAAGCTATAATATCCCGTATTTTTGGACTAAAAAAATTGAATCGTCCAACCTGAGCAAATTTATCCGAGCCCGGAGAATTCGAATTCAAGGATGAAAATTAAGAGCTCGGTGTATACAAGGATTGAAGTCCCAAAATTATATAAGACGAAAAAGTGTGACGACGATGAATGAAAATAATATTTTGTGTGTACTAAAAGGGACTATGGACTAGTGCTACGTCACATAATCATGGAAATGAGTATATGAAGTGTATTAAAAATAATTGGTACTAGTGAATTGAGATCAAGAAATTAATTATGGTATTAAGTGGGATTAAATAAATAAGTACTATTAGTAAGTTGCCACATGGCATTGGATAATTAAAATAAGTGGCATTACGTGTGGAAATAAGACTTGATGAGTCACAAAATTTTGTAATGCATGATGACACATGGATAGTTTAGTTGCTTACTAGATAAGAATAGTGGACTTGTAAACATCACTTTAGCAATTCATTTTAGGACTTGGAAAATTCATTAAGACATTTCATTACAAAAGAAAAGGGAGCAGCAACTAATTTTCCATGGAACACAACGAATTTTGAGGAAGAAGTATGGGCAGCAACGTTAGCTTGTTCCAAACCAAAACAGCAACGTTATCCAATTTAATTACGGGTTTTGCTCGCCGCTTCGATCTCGTTGTTCCGTTTCGATGCGTTGTTGAATTCGGGCTTTCTTCGAAGTGAAGTAAGGTGGAAGAAGATTATTTCTTGGCATATAAGGTAAAGAATCCTCTGTCCTAGATATATTTGATTTACCCAAGTCATATCTACGTTGCTAGATGAATTAATACGAACTTGCGAATAGAATTGTCATGTGATAGAATTGGAGTTGGGGGCTGTTCTTCTTGTTGTAATTATATGATACAAGCTGAGATATGTAGTAAATAATGCTTTTATCATATTGAGAATATTTTAAGGTTAAGAAGGAAACATACGAAAAGGTGCTATGGAGAATACGGATTCTAATTCGAGCTTGTCGCTCGTTATAAAGTATTACGAGGTTGTTATGGATATGCATGTTGTGTTGAGATTTATTTGTGGTTGGGCTGTTGTGGTGATATACCGAATTGGGAGATGCTAATGATATAGGGGAAATGCTGCCCGAATTTCGGCAAAATTCTTTAAGAACTTAATTTGGAGGCTTAAGATAAGCATATGACGACAAGCCTAATAATAGTATGAATGGTTTTATATGTAGATTACGGGACTATGAATGATCATACGTAGATTGCAAGACGAGAAGTAAGTTGGAAAGTGAGAAGTAAGCTTCCAGGTATGTAAAGCCTATCCCTTCTTTCTTTTGGCATGTCCTAGACCTAAGTGATAAATGATATGAACTTTGGGGTAATCATATTCATAAGTTTTGAGTGTGATTTATGATTCTTATTCACTTCTTGATGTTAGAACTCTCAAGTGATTAAGCCTCCTCCCTCTCGCTCGTACGTTAGATACTAGTCGATATACATCCGTTCCTATTCTTAGGAACTTTGTGATAACTTGTGACCGGACTCTATAAGATGTTTCATACTTTATTGGCATATGAATATGATTTCTAAGTCCTTTTGATATACTTCATGATAGCATTCGAGAGTTAGTTGAAATGTCCCGAGTAGCATTTGAATAGTATTTGATATGACTATTGTCCTGATTTTAAATGGTAGCTCGTGTTGATTATTCTATTGAGTCTTGGGAAATGTTTCAATTGCATATGGTTTCTCACTACTCCACTCGTGCAAGTCTCAATATGTCTTTCACTAAATCCCGGGCCAGGACACGTTTTCGTGCACAGCTCTACTGCATTGTTCACCGAGTCCCTCACTAGAGGGCCGGGACACGTTATATGTATATGTATATGATGATTTTATTTACCGAATCCCTCACTAGAGGGCCGGGACACGTTATATATGCATATGTACAGGATGATTATCTAATTATGTCACTAAGTCCCATAACGGGTTGGGTATGATATTGACACGCATGATTTATGTTTCAAAAGTAAGCCTTGTGATTTTCTGGTTATTGTACTAGTTTTCTATACTCCTTATTTCAGTATGATCCTTTTTACTATATTTTATGCTTTACATGCTCAGTACATATTCCGTACTGACCCCCTTTCTTCGGAGGGATGCGTTTCATGCCCGCAGGTACAGATACTCATTTTGGTGATCCGCTGGCTTAGGATATCTATTCAGCTATCTTGGAGTGCTCCCTCGTTCCGGAGCCTAGCTTTTTGGTACAGATCCTTTTGTTGTATATATATGTCTATCCAAGGGTACGGCGGGGCCCTGTCCCGTCATATGATACTGTTGTTACTCTTAGAGGTCTGTAGACATATGTGTGGGTTGTATATAGCTGTTGTCTAACTGTGTTAGCATGACTTGTATTTTGGGACGTTCCCTTTCGTAGTGGCAGCCTTGTCGGCTTGCGTATATATATATATATATATATATATATATATATATATATATATATATATATATATATATATATATATATATATATATATATGTTTTTGGCATGTGTATGTCGCGCTTGCGAGTATATAGTTGGGACGTTCCCATACGTTATGATAGCCTTGCCGCTTATATACCGTGTTATGTTGGTAGTTGTGACTCCTCGAGACAAAGCTTCGTGATATGTATATATATGTGACAGTTTTGAGACGACGTCTTGCCTTTTTTATATAAGTTCCTTATCATTGTAGTTATGGGCTGATTATAGCTAACAAATATGTATACGAGTGTCCAGCTCGAGCACTAGTCACGGCCTACGGGGTTGGGTCGTGACACATTCAAATGGCACCGTATGAAGCATTATATGGGCGAAAGTGTAGATCCCCAATCGGGTGGTTTGAACAGGAGAGGCTAAATTGATAGGGCCAGACTTGGTCCAACAAGCCATAGAGAAAGTTAAGCTCATACAAGATCGGTTGTTAGCAGCCCATAGTCGTCAAAAGTCCTATGCGGATAATCGTCGAAGGGACTTAGAGTTCCAAGTTAAAGACTGGGTGTTCTTGAAAGTGTCGCCAATGAAGGGCGTTATGAGATTTGGCAAAAAGGGGAAGTTAAGTCCCCGGTACATTGGGCCTTATGAAATTGTGCGTAAAGGAGGCAAAGTAGCTTACGAATTAGATCTACCTCCTGATTTGGAGTCAGTTCATCCAGTTTTCCATGTCTCGATGCTTCATAAATGTATTGGAGATCCTAATAGGATCGTCCCAGTAAATGATGTTCAAGTCACAGAAAAGTTAGCTTATGATGAAAAACCCATTGCCATATTAGATAGGCAAGTACGGAGGCTTAGAAACAAAGAAGTGGCCTCGATTAAAGTTTTGTGGAGAAATAATAACTGAGAAGAGATGACATGGGAAGCGGAAGAAATCATGAAATCCAAATATCCGCACTTATTTCAGCCCCCGGAAGAGGGCCAAGATGAGACATCAAGATCGTAAGGTATGTATATTTTTCTTTTATGCACATGGGTCGTGTGTGGCCAAATTTCATTGCTATTATGTTGTGGCCCTGTGAGGCATTGTAATTATGGGTTGTGGTGACAGGATGGTAGTGCCATATGATAGGGGAAACTCTGGCAAAATTTTCGTAGAATTCCCGAGTGCTTAACATTCGAGGACGAATGTTCTTAAGGGGGGAAGAATGTTACACCTCGGAAAATTTTCCGTCGATGCACAGTGAATAGGCTAATGAAGAGCATGAAGTCTATGATGTTTCAATAAGTAAGAAATAGCAATTGATGGTTCTAATTAAGATTTCCAAAGACATTGGAAGTGGGAGACAGAAAGTTGTTAAAAAAAGCAAGGTATACGTCATGTGTCGGGCAAGATTTATGAGTATCGAATTAACGATGACTTAATAAAGTTTTGGGGAAGAGTTATAACGTCCCTTGGATTGTTAATGAAGTATTAAACCAGTGTTAAGAAGGTCTCATAAGGATTGGAGATCAAACAAAGTGACGAGAACAAGTTCAGTGGACTGGTGGGTTATACGGCTCATTATACGGACCGTATAATGTTATATGGACCGTATATATGGACCGTATAATGGACCGTAGGACCATCACAGTGAAGGTCCCTCACTGGTGGAATTATACGGTCAGTTATACGGACCGTATAAATTTATACGGCCCGTATAATGGACCGTATAATGGTTCCAGTGAAGGGTGAGCGAAAGGACCATTTCACGGTCACTTATACGGACCGTATAAGTGTCCGTATAACGACCCGACAGATCAGAATGCTGAGTTATTAAAAAGGGGACCAAGTTCATTATTTCATTTCCACATTTCACACCTTCTCTCTAGAACTCTCTAGAATATTTCTCCCACATAAATTCAAGAGATATTAGTGATCAACTACATCAAGTTAAGAGCATCAAGTGTAAGAAACCCATTAAATTTCATCAAAGACAAGGAATCCAAGGGAAGGAAAAACTAGGGTTTTGCTCAAGTGAGGAAATTGCACCCAAGGTTCAATCCTACACCATCTAAGGTAAGTTTCAATACATCTCCATGTTATTTAAAGTATTTGAAAGTTGAAACACTTGGATTGCTAGAGGAAATAGGAAATGGGTCATAAATGTGGGAATAGTATCACTTTTGAATAGATGTTTGGAATGAGTTATGATTCTTGATACATTATGAATATAATCATGCTATAAATGATATTGAGAATATGGAATAGACCTTGAAGATGAATGAACGAAATTTGTGTGATATGACCATGAATATGGATGAATTTGAGTGAATGGTGAAGTAAGAGTAATGTAGTTGACTAAAGGCTATTGTGATGATATTGTGAATGTTATTATTGATGTTTGGGAGTTGATATATGATGTGGAGGAAGTCGTATAAATAAAGGAAACACTGTCCAATTTTCCCTAGCTTTAGTCATGAATGCTAAGCTATCACTTCTCTAATTCTAGTATAACTTTAATGAAGGTAGAACGTTGAGCCTTGAAGAAGAACGTACAAGTGATAGAATAGTTGCACGAAAAGGTATGTAAGGCTAACCCTTCTTTCATAAGGCATGGTTCTTTGGCCAAATATTTGTCCCTCTAAGAGTCTACGATATTCTCCAATGATCCTATCTCTAGAAGCTTCTAAGCTTATGATGCTCAAATGATGCGATTGTACTAAGTTTCTTATACGACGAGTAATCCTCTAAAGATAGACTGTAATGAATGACGATAGTAAAAAGGCTAAAGATAATTATGAGCTTATATGTATATGTGCCCATGAGTGGCTATTATGAACCCCGAGCTTATTATGGCCGGGTAGAATATAGTGAATATATATATATATATCTATATATGACGATGCGCGCGCACCACTACAGTTGGGTACGAACAACCCTGAGCCTTGGTAGGGCCAGGTATGACACTGATCCTTGGTAGGGCCAGCTATGTGAAAACACCGAACCTTCATGGTCGGGTATGCTATATAAATGCTATGTATATGACATCAATATGAGTACGAATATGTTAAGTATATGTAAGTGCCATGTAAAGGCTATGTATATGCAATGTATATGATATGAACATGAGTATGAAAGGAAATATGAATACGAATACGAAAAAGGATACAAAAGGTAAATGAGTATGGATATGGATGTATGTACGCGAATGCGCGATAGAAATGGAACTTCCCTATGGAAAGCAAGTAAGTGCTATGACGCTGATGCTATCATCTCCCATCTTATGCTATTTCATATGTTATCTATTATGCTTTTATATTGATATTGATCCTGCTTTACATACTCAGTACATTCTTCATACTGACGTCCTTTTGTTTGTGGACGCTGCGTCATGCCCGCAGGTGGCCAGGGAGACAGAGTTGATTCATAGCTATATTCTCAGGGACTACGTAGCGGAGCTCCATTTCATTCGGAGCTACAGCCTTTTGGTATAGATTCTTTTGTGTACATATTCATGGGCACGGCGGGGTCCTGTCGCGCCCATATGTTATGATATGAAGTATTCTTCTTAGAGGCTCGTAGACATGTGTATTAGGTTAGATATGTTTGGCCTTGTCGGCAGATATTTTGGGATATTACTTTGATAGCCTTGTCGGCTTATGTACATTTATATGGGCATAGATGTTAATGATGATATAGATGTGTTGTTGCCCAATGAGACTAGAATGATGATGAATGAAAAGCATGATTTAGTATGTGGCTCACCTAGATACGAGGTATAAGTATGTCAAGGGGCGCCCGGGTGGACTAGCACCGAGTGCTCGTCGCGGCCCTCCAGTTAGGTCGTGACAGGATCCCCAGGATTTCATTGGTGGTATGTGTTATATCCCGTATTTTGGTACATTGGGATAATCCGAGTTAGTCATGATAAGTTAAGGACAAGGTTGTAATTTCTTTCGATTTTGTTAAAAGTGCATAAGTTGCATATTCATCTTTTCATTGGCATGGAGTGTTAAGGGGTAAATTTGGAATAAGGAAAATTTGGGGGTTAAAAGTGAATTATGGAAAGTACGTAATAACGAAGAAAAAGGGTGAATTACGACCTCGTAAGTCGTAATCGGGAAAGAGTATTTTGAAACACGAGAACATGGCCATTATTAGTAGAATAAATGACAAATATCATGTATGGAGAGTTTTGGAATATTTCGAGATCGAGTAGAGTGAAGAAAATAAGTTCGACGAAAATTTGGGAAATCTTTGTAAATTTTTAGCCAACTTTGGAGGCACATATCTCATAGTATATGTGGAGTTTTAAGGTGTTTTAAAAGCCTAAAATGAAGTTCGTCGAGTCTAGTTTGTAATGCAACAAACCTTTCATTGATAGGACATCGGAGTAGAGAATTATAAACGTTACAAACTGAACTGTCGACGTAGAAACAGCATTCCCGCAGTACCGCTACAACACTGCTACAGTACTGTAGCTACAGTGAAACCGACTTTGGAATTTTTTTTAAAAAGGGACAGAAACCTCATTTTTTTTCAGCCAAAAAGTTCCAAAGTTTCCCGAAAATTCAAAGACAAAAAAAGGGAGCAAATATGCCTCACAAAATGAGAATTTTGAGTGAAATTTCAAGTAACGAAGTACCAATCGAAGTCCGGGCAACGCATAGTCACGAATATAATTTCATTTGGAGTTAGAGGAGCATGGGAACAATAAAATTTTGATGATTTTGCTACTTTCATAAAAGCAAGGTATGAATCTTCAAATCCCTCTCTTTATTAAGTGTGATTAAGGAATAAATGCAAGAATAGAGTTATAGTTTGTTGTGTTGATGTTGTTGGATTATGGATTGAGGGTTGAAGTGAAATTTGGATGGAAATATATATATTTATCTTGTAGGATGTTGAGAATGTTGTTATTGATGTTGTTAGTATAAATTTCGAATTCTTTACGGAAACAAAGTTATTAAATTAGTTGTATTCCAAGTTGGTTGTTTGTGAAATTTAGAAAACAGTGTGTGGGCTGTTTTATGGCATATGTTGGTGTTGGAAATAATGTTATTACTATTGGTTTTGTTGTTGATGTTGTCGGTTGTTGAATTGGAATTTCGGGCTAGGCACATAAACAAAAATGCTTTAGAATTTCGTAACTTAAAAGGACTTTCATTAAGTGTTTAAGACGAGCGTATGACGATGATCCTAATGATATTATGGATGGTTCTATATGTAGATTACGAGGCTACGAATAATTCTTAAGCGAATTGCAAGACAGAAGTAGGTCGAAAGTCGAGAATTTGTCTTCCAGGTATGTAAAGCTTACCCCTTCTTTCTTTTGGCATGTCCTAGACGTAAGTAAGCTATGATATGTTACGAAGCCTTGGGGGCAACTCTATTCCGAAGTTCCGAGCATGTTTATGATTCATATTTGCTTCTTGATGTTGGCATCCTTATATGGTCAAGCTATGGTTTATATGTCTTTTGTATGGTTGGATTTCAAAAGTTTCATAAAAAGTTTTGTTTTTAAAAGAGTTCTGTAACTACGAACGGCCGTAACTTTCACATATGGTCTCGGATTGCTATGAAACGTTCGTAGATGATTTGATAACGAGTAATAATCTTTAACTTTCATAGGCGGGCCCGGATTGGGTTGACGCTCGTCCGTGGGTCCCGCGACTTTCTATGTTTGGTTCTAACGACCTATTTTTGAAAAAAAAAACTTAATGTGGCTATGCTTCCGACCCCCGAGTATGATTACTTATTTGTCTGTCGAGTTTGAAATGAGGATTTTTATGCATATGATTTTGATACGTAACTATGATTTCTGAAGTTCTATTTGATCTGTTCCCGAGTGACGTTCGGAGGGAACGTGATTGGACTACTGTTTTGGCTTTTAAATGAGGGCTTGTTTGATCATTTTGTTGAGTCAGTAATGAGGATTTATGTGCATATGGTTTCTCGATTTGTAAATGATGTGTTTTCCGGAGTGTGATGTGTCCGGTTCGCCGAGCCCCTTTTTGCCGGGAACCGTGTATGTATTATGGTGTTATGATGTGTCCGGTACGCCGAGCCCCTTTTCGGCCGGTACTGTGTATATATGTATGATGTGTATTTCAAAATATGATGTGATACAAAGTCCGATATGATATATGGTAACGGGATGATATGATGATCGATTTATCGAGTCCCTCACCTGAGGGCCGGGACACGTTATATGATGTATATATGTATTCTGGAGTGTGATCAGTTGGTATCGGAGCCGGTGGTGGGGAAAACCCAATGGTGGGGCAAACCCAATGATGAGGCAAAATTCCACATTGGTTTAGGCAAATCCCACACTGGTTTAGGCGAATCCCACATTGGTTTAGGCGAATCCCACATTGGTTTAGGCAAATCCCACATCGGTTAATGTTATCTCATATGATAGGTTATGATGTTATGATGTGTTACGGTATGAATATGACGATTATTCGCTTATGTCACTCAGTCCTATTATGGGCCGGATATGATACATCACATTGATATGCATGATTCGTATTTCAGGAAGTAAGCATTTTGGCATTCTGATTATTGTATTTGTCTTCTGTACCTCTGATGTACGATTTGTGTTTCAGATGCAAGCACTTTGATATTCTGGTCATTATGCTCACTTTCTGTACTCCTTACTTCGGTTATGTCCTCGTTTTCTATATGCTATGCTTTACATGCTCAGTACATATTCCCGTACCGACCCCGCTTTCGTCGGGGTCGCGTTTCGTACCGCGCGGTATATACGGATGAGTAGAAGAGGTTCTGCTGGATTGGCGAGCTCCATTTCCCCTCGGAGTGTGGCCGAGTCAGAGTGCTTTTATTATGGTATCTGGAGTTATGGTAGAGACTTTGCAGACAGTGTCGTGTGTATAAGACGTCAGTTTGTAAGCGGCTATGTAAGCCGGTGTATTATTATGCATTATGTTACAGATTTGTTTGGCAAGCGGCTATATAAGCCGAAGTATTGTTGTGCATTATATTACAGATTTCATACGATTGAAAACTTTATTTGATTTGAAAAAGATGAAAAGCATGTTTGTTTTCGAAAAATTTTCATTATGTACTTATGTCGATTTGCGGGGGCCGCATGGTTATGAGTATTACGAGAGTCAGCGGGTTCGCTCGGCCCTAAGTAAGGGTCGGGTGCCCATCATGCCCTATCGGAAATTAGGGTGTGACAGTATGCAGAAGACTTTGAGGGTTATGCATGCAAGTGAGGTTGAGTCGGTGGAGTTAGCTTCGTATAGACTGCGTGATATTGTAGTGCGGTGGTATCAGACTTGGGAGTTATCTAGAGGAGGGAATGGTCCTCCCGCTGTTTGGCAACAGTTCTCAGAAGCTTTTATCCGCCATTATTTGCCTCCTGAGGTCAGGCGAGCCCGAGCAGACAAATTTCTACGAATTGTGCAGGGCAGCATGAGTGTCCAAGAGTACTGTTGTATTTCGATTCTATGGCTAGATATGCTCCAGCCATGGTGGCTGAGAAGGAGGATAGAGTTCACCGTTTTGTGGCTAGTTTAGGGCCACATTTGATCGATGCTTGTACGACTGCTGCATTACAGCCAGGCATAGATATCTCCCGTATACAACATACGTGTAGAATCTGGAAGATTGCAAGCGTCAGAGGGGGGCAGAGCGTGACCGTGACCGAGGCCATGGTAAGAGGGCTAGATCTTTCGACATTGGAAGTGTGTCCAGGGGAGGAGGGCGGCGAGAAGATTCCCGCATTCATATCATTCGGTAGGGAGTGCACCTCCGCGGCTTTCAGGCTCGAGGTTTGATCGATTTTCTTATTCCGGAGCGGCCCAGAGTTCTAGAGCATCAGGTTCCCAGTACAGACCAGAGTCAAGACAGATGAGGCCACCTATGCCACGGTGAGCCCAGTGTGGTAGGTTACATATCGGGCAGTGCCGATTGGGATCGAATGCCTGTTATTCTTGTGGCCGACCAGGTCATGTGATGAGGAATTGTCCGTCAGGAGGTGGCATGGGCACTATTCAGCCTACAGGGTCCACAGCTGGTTCTTCTTCTACAGTGCGCCGTTCGGGCCAAGCCTTTCAGTCACCGACAGGACGAGGTAGGGGGAGGAGTGGAGCATCCAGCTCGAGCGGTCCTCAGTACCGCGTATATGCACTAGCTGGTAGGCAGGACCGCGAGGCGTCTCCTGATGTTGTTACAGGCATATTATCGGTTTCCTCTCATGATGTCTATGCACTGATTGATCCAGGTTCCACTTTATCATATGTTACTCTATTTGTTGCTTGTAAGTTTGGGATAGGGCCCAAGTTGATTAGACCTTTTGAGGTGTCTACACCAGTTGGTGATCCGGTCAAAGCTAGGCAAGTATATCAAGATCGTGTGGTTATAGTTTGTGATCGCCACACTGTAGCAGATTTGATTGAGCTAGATATGATTGATTTCGACGTTATTATGGGTATGGATTGGTTGGCTTCCTGTTACGCCAATGTTGATTGCAGAACAAAGATAGTTCGATTTCAGTTCCCCGGTGAGCCAGTCCTAGAGTGGAAGGGTAATGCTGCTTCGCCGAGGGGCAGGTTTATTTCCTACCTTAAGGCAGAGAAGATGATCAGAAAAGGGTATATTTTTCACCTAGTTCGAGTTCAAGATGTGCAAACAGAGTCACCGACTCTTCAGTCCATCCATGTGGTTAATGAGTTCCCAGAGGTGTTTCCAAATGAGCTTCCAGGCATTCCCCCAGAGAGGGAGATTAATTTTGCTATTGACCTATTGCCAGACACTCAGCCAATATCTATCCCTCCTTATAGGATGGCACCTGCGGAGTTGAAGAAATTGAAGAAGCACGAGAAGAATTATCCAACCCATGATCTTGAGTTAGCGGCAGTGATTCATGCCTTGAAAATATGGAGGCACTACTTATACGGTGTCTATGTTGATATCTATACTGATCATAAGAGTCTCCAGTACATCTTTACGTAAAAGGATTTGAACTTGCGTCAGAGACGATGGTTAGAGAGGTTAAAAGATTATGATATGGATATTCTGTACCATCCCGGGAAGGCTAATGTAGTAGTCGATGCCCTCAGTCGTAAATCTATGGGTAGCTTGTCTCACGTGGGGCCAGAGAGAAGAGGAATAGTCCGTGAGGTTCATCGATTGGCTAGCCTTGGAGTTCGATTGATAGACTCGGGTGATGAAGGAGTTACTATTCAAGACACAGCGGTATCAGCCTTGGTAGTTGAGATAAATGAGCGTCAGTATGAGGATCCTGTTTTAGTTCATTACAGAGATACAGCACCTCAAAAAGAAAAGACACCCTTTGTGATCACAAGTGATGGGGTACTCAAATATCGAGGTAGATTGTGTGTCCCTAGTGTTGCAGGACTCCATCAGCAGATTATGGGAGAGGCACATTACTCCCGCTATTCTATTCATCCAGGCTCAACAAAGATGTACCATGACCTCAAAGAAGTTTATTAGTGGGATGGTATGAAAAGAGATATAGTAGAATTTGTCGCTCAGTGTCCAAATTATCAGCAAGTCAAAATAGAGCACCAGAAGCCTGGAGGTTTATGGCAGTCTATGGAGATTCTGACATGGAAGTGGGAGGTAATTAATATGGACTTTATTACAGGGTTACCCCGCACTCAGTAGAAGTGTGATTCGATATGGGTCATAGTTGATAGGCTTACAAAGTCAGCTCATTTTCTGCCTGTCAGAACTACTTATGCAGCCGAGGATTATGCAAAGCTTTATCTTAAGGAGACCGTACGACTTCATGGTGTTTCCACGACCATTATTTCAGATAGGCGAGCACAGTTCACAGCTAAATTCTGGAAGTCTTTTCAGCAGGGATTGGGGACTTAAGTGAGTCTTAGTACTGCATTTCATCCGCAGACGGATGGGCAGGCAGAGTGTACTAGACAAACCCTTGAAGATATGCTTAGGGCTTGTGTACTTGACTTTCAAGGTAGTTGGGGTGATCATTTTCCTCTCATTGAGTTTGCTTATAACAATAGTTACCATTCCAGCATTCAGATGGCTCCTTATGAGGCCTTATATGGGCGGAGATGCAGATCACCTATAGGATGGTTCGATATCGTGGAGAATCAGTTAGTAGGACTAGACTTAATTCAGCGAGCAGTTGATAAGGTGAAAGTGATTAGAGAGAGGTTGCTAACAGCTTAGAGCCGACCGAAATCCTATGCGGATAATCGGCGACGCAAGCTAGAGTTTGAGATAGGCGATTGGGTCTTCCTAAAAGTTTCTCCTATGAAGGGAGTAATGAGGTTTGGCAAGAAGGGTAAGTTGAGCCCTCGATATATTGGGCCATATAAGATCATTCATACAGTGGGCATGGTGGCATATGAGCTGGAATTACCTTCTGGGTTAGAGTCGGTACATCCAGTATTTTATGTATCTATGCTTCGTAAATGCATCGGAGATCCTTCAAGAGTTGTACCAGTAGATGATATCCAGGTGATCGAGCAATTATCATACGAAAAAGTTTCGGTGGCTATCTTGGACAAGCAGATCCGTCGGTTGCGAACTAAGGATGTAGCCTCCGTTAAATTGTTGTGGAGGAATAAGAATGTTGAGGAAGTGACTTAGGAAATGGAAGAGGCAATGAAGACTGAGTACCCGCATTCGTTCCCAGCAGTACAGGAGGTTCGATCTGAGATATCACATTCCCCAGGTATTATTTCATTTCAGTTATCGTGATTGGTCGTGTGAGGACACGGCACTGTATGTTGTAGTATGTGGCCCTGTATGGCATTATTCTGGGTTGTTATATGCAGGTTAGATTGGTATAAGTATAGGGAAAACTCCGCCAAAAATTTTCTATAGCCTTGATTGTTCGAACATTCGGGGACGAATGTTCTTAAGGGGGAGAGAGTGTTACACCCCTTGTTTCCGTCATAGTAAGACTTATGATTTCCTAGTTGAGAGTTCCTGGGGAAGTGAGACTCGAGCCTAAGTTTTGGAGATAGAAAGTGTTTTACCCCATGTGCAATGGTACCAGCAGGCATTCCTGGTGATTTACAGGATTAGGAGTTGAGCGAATCGAATCGACGCGATCTGAACTGAATCAGAAATCTGCAGGACACCAGTCATGAATGACGGGTCGTCGAACCTGTCGACGGGCCATCATTATGCGGCGTCGATAGGGTTCCACAGCCATGCATTCTGCAGGGGCAGGACGACGAGCACATCGACGGACCGTCGACACGTCGACGGGTCATCGACCCGCTCGTCGAACCGGACCACTGAAGCATTTAATTCTCCGAGTATAAATACATGGTCCACCACTTTATGTCTTATTTCTCTCATTCCCAGATCAGAAAACCCTAGTATTTTGCTCTCCCAACATTTATGGCATATTAGTGAAGATTTGACAAGACCCGGACCCCGTAAACTCGAGCTTGTGAAGAAGAAGGTTGTTTCTAGGGTTTCTCCAAGAATGGGAAGCTTAGGGAGTTGAAGTTAAATTTATTCTTGGGATTCTTGACCCCTCAAGGTATGTAAATGATTCCTACCTTTATGTTTAAGTTGACTACCGAGAGTTTTAGTGATTTTAGGTAAAGAGAAGGTATTTATGAGAGTGATAGATTGATGAAGGGCAAGGTAGTGACATGAGGCTATTTTAAGAAATGATTAGGGATGGATTTACATGTATTTTGATATGTATAGTTGTTATCATTGTATTGTGGGTATTGTAGTTGATATTGGATCGAATGAGAAGTTGAAGAGTTGTAAGTTTATAAAGGGGATGGTTGTCTATAGTTCGTTAAGCTTTATATGTGCTTGAGGATGATTAGTAAGCAAGGCAAGTAGCCTAATTAAGACTTATGTTATCTTAATTGTAGACTTACAAGTTCAAGAGGTAGAAGTTGGGCGATTTGATATACGTCAAGGTATGTTAAGGCTTTTCCTTTCTTTCACTTGGCATGATCCTATGATATGAACCAATAAGCGAGTCAGAGAGTTTCCATATTACTCTATTCTTGTAAGCACAAAGAGAAATACAGTTTTAATGTTTCCATATCCTGGTTATGGTATTTCCCCATATATAGATCTTGTAATTTCCTATACTAGTAGTACGAGTTCAGTAAGGCCCATGAGAGACCAATTGTAATTACATTGTTTGAGAATCCTGTTATTCAGTTTTACTTGTGCTATGCATTCACTTTCAGTTCTCTGGGACACGAGTGAAAGGCGCACTTGACCGGGGGTGAAGGTGTGACCTATGATATTACGTTCTATGTGTGAAAGGCACACTTGACAGAGGGTGAAGGTGTGGCCTATGAGTGGTCCATGAGTGGCCTATGATGTTGAGATATATGCATGAGAAAGGCACGCTTGACAGAGGGTGAAGGTGTGGCCTATGAGCGGTCCATGAGTGGCCTATGATGTTGGGATATATGCATGAGAAAGGCACGCTTGACAGGGGTGAAGGTGTGGCCTGTGACGTGACAATAAGGCGTGTACCTACTAGATATATATATGCATGTCTATACTTTCCGACATACAGATTCAGTCAGTTGCAGACAGATACTAGTTCATACAGATTCATGCAGATAGTCATTTCAGCTTATGAGTCAGATCTTATTCATGATTTCTATATATATGTTCATACTTGTTGTCTTTATGCCTTACATATTCAGTACATTATCCCCGTTACTTGGGGGGCTGCGTTCATGCCTGCAGGTACAGGTAGACAGGGAGGTGGTCCGGCTTAGTAGGACCCTTATCCAGCAGAGATCAGTGCACTCCATTCGATCCGGAGTTGCAGTCTATTTTGGTAGGCCGTCCTTTTGAGGTGTATATAGATCGGTATGACGAGACCCTGTCCCGTCCTTTCTACAGTTTTCATTCCACTAGAGGTCTGTAGACAGTTGGATGTAGTAGTCAGATGATGTAGCCTTGTCGGCTCCTATTCTTTTGTGTACAGTATATGTAGCAGCCTAGTTGGCTTGCACCGTTCTTCAGTATGTTTATACTTATATGCAGATTATGCAGGGTCTTAATGTTCCCCTTTTATGAGATTAGTTTATGCCATTATGGGCCCTTGATGCTTAGTAAGATTCAGTTATGAGAATAGGGGTGTTTGGTCGTTAGAGGTCAGACTCCCATCACGGCTCATCGGTTTGGGTTGTGACAATAACTCATGGTAATTTGTAGATAGGCTGGTGCATCAGGCTGCACTAAGATCAAGTGAAAAGATATATATACATATACGGGTCGAAAAAGCCACCATAAACTCAAATATAACAACAACAAGGTCGGCAAAGCCATATTGCGTATTGTACATATAGGACATGTATACACACCTTTAAAGATCAACAACTGTTCTGTTGTCAAGACAAGGCTCTGGCCTACACATCATGTCTATACATACAACATACGCTCCAAAACACTAGACCTGGTAACTCCAGATGAGGTGGAGCTTACCAATCAAGCAGAGCTATGGCAACGCCTATTAAGGAGGCTTGTTTGTCTGTCTGTCAGGACTTGCAACATGAAATGCAGCACCCCCTAGCAAAAGGGACGTCGGTATAAAATAATGTACCGAGTATGTAATGCAACTGAACAACTGTAAGCTTAAACTGAAGTCATATAGAAAAATAACTGAATGTACTGAGAATCAAGGATAAGCTGAAGGTATACTTACCTGCTTCTGTCTTCTATCACATAGTAATAACAACGTACCAGGCCATAAGAGGCTCTGTGTATATCATATTGTACAAAGCCGTCTAAGGCTCTGTGTATGTCATATCGTATTAGGCCGTATAAGGCTCTGTGTTTATCATCGTACTAGGCCGTATAAGCCTATGTGTGCACAATAGTGCCATACCCAACGATTATAGATTGATGATGTGAACTCAAATAATAACTGACTGTTGAACAATGGACATGTACTCAATGTAAACTCTTCTAATCATGGGACAAGTACTAGACATGTTATGAATTCCGGACAAGGGGTATACTATAGCTTATGTAAGATAGGCTACTATGAGTAGGATAGTTTTCAAAGAACTCTTTTTTTGACTGTTTCGTTCGGGAACATTTTAGATGCAGATTCATGCCAATGGGAAAGATACGAAATAGCCATTACATAAAATTCGTCGACTTACTCGAAAACAACAATGGACTCAGTCCGTACAACTCTTAAATCTACAATAAATGACAATAGAACTAACGTCAAGCTAGGGGAAAACTACGGGAAAACTAGGTTACAACACATGGAGTGATGAGCTCGTTTTACAATCGTTTAAATGGAATTTCTCTATGACTTTCTCTGTTTACAATATACATCAACAACAACATATATACAAGTTCTTTCCACCAATTTCCAGCCATATAATTTTACAAGAACAACTCCAAAACAGCCCAGCATGATACCACAATTCATATATGACTTTCCATCATCGTTTTGTAAGTTCTTAATCAACCAACTTATTCATGACTTAGATGAAATCAAACATACATTGGAGAAGGGAAATATTACCTCAAAACAGCAAGATCAACAACTATTTCAAGTTTGCATCAACTCGAAGGAACCTCAATCTCACCACAACAAGGGAGGAAACAAGTTATGCTAACACCACAAGGATTTCAAAGGGAGAATCTTCACTTGGGTGATGGAGAAGTACCTTGGGAGTATTTTGAGAGCTTAGGGTTCAATTTGGGTGAAAATAATCAAACAAATGTGCTCCCACCGCTTTATACATCTAACATAAATTACACTTCCTCACTTATACGGTCTGACCTACGGACCATAAAATATTTATATGGTCCGTAATTTGGATTGTAATTCTACCTAAAAAATTCCCAACTTTTTGAATCTTTATATAGCCCATCAGAAACAAATATACGGTCCGTAAAAAACTTATACGCTCCGTACATTAGACCATTTTTCTCACCATAAGTCGATTTTCGGCTAAACTTATTTTATTCGATTTGTTTACGCTCTAAACCTTCCAATACATACTAAGCATGGTTTTAAAAACTTATAACCTTAGGAATTACATTTCTCTCTGAGCTTATGTCGATTAACTTTCGATGCATCTGACGTACAAAAATATGAGATGTAACAGGGCATGCCAGGAGTTCCTTGGTTGGAGTGGAAGGGTGCTATTAGTCATGCGCCAAAGAGGGTTATATCCTTTCGTAGAGTTCGGAAGATGGTCGAGAAGGGATGTCTGGCCTATTTGGCTTATGTTTGCTATATGTCACGACCCAACTAGGGGCCGCGACGAGTACCCGATACTTGTACCGAGCACCCCTTGTCGCGTTTCATACTCTTGCTACAAGTGGGCCACACAAATTACACCATTACTTATTTTCTTAGAATTATCGTTATCAACACTATTATGAATAAATACTAATAAACTTTACTAATTTAATATACATCGACGGGGATAAGATTTATACAAAAGCGCTTGGTAACATATACGTCACGAGCCTCTAAACAAAATGCATAAGATATTAAAAGGGGCGGATCTTTGCGGGTACCGAATATGTACACAAAAGTAGTACCACTAGGCCGGAGCTCCGGAATAAGCGGAGCACGTCAATGTACCGGAGAGCTCCTAGGGATCAAGTCCGTCAACTTTGCTTACTGCGCGGCATGAAACGCGATGTCCGCCAAAAGGGACATCGGTACGAATAGTGTACAGAGTATGTAAGGCATGAATCATAGTATAATAGCGGGGAGCGAGAGCATGAACAATAGCACAATAAAACAATACAAGAAATGTGAGTAAAGACATGACATATAACGTACGCACGAGGGCGGAATCATGCACGCTTACTTTTACTCCTTTCTTTTTATACATACATACATACACAACCTGCCTGAATCATCTCAACCTGTCTGAGTCACATATCATCGTTAGCCCGCGTCCGGGCCTCCCGCGACCGGGGTAATCATCTTGTGCCGCCCACTAGTGGTGTCTGCCCATGTCACCAAGACATGGTGTATACATATAGCTGCCCGGCTTGGCGGTGTACGCCCCGGCATATAGGCACGGTGTGATCATCCGTAAGCTGCCCGCCTTAGCGGTATTTTGCCCCGGCCATATAGGCACGGTGTAACTATTACATATTAAGCATGCATAAGAGCCCAATCAAAGCTATAACTCTATCGGAGTGACGTAAGGTCGGTAACCTCCGATTACATTATGGAATAATCATGATCGTCATGTCTCACCTTGAAGGAACTAATATTATAAGGCGAGACTATCGAGGAAGAATGGCATTAAGAGAAAGCATGGAATCATTCTTATCACACTCGTCATACACATATTCTCTTCTTTAATATCTTCGTTGTTGTCATCACGTAAATATTTTCATTAGAATGGTTACAACACTTATCGTTTGATAAATAGAACAATGAAGGAAAATCCGGGATCGATGGGCCCACCTCGGGTCTAATGAGGCGGCGTACACAATTTACGTATAATACATTTCGTGACATTACTTACGTAAGTTTTGGAGTAGTCGAATCCTATTTATGCAAGTTCTAAATGTTTATGCAGTTTTTCCAACTATTAGTAAAACATTTAATTCAATTCTATTGAATGAAAAAGGGTCAAATTCAATCTTAGATTTCTAGGAATAGGATCGTCCCCGAGGTCCGTGTCCAAACCTAATACGTCTAAGACATGCCAAAGAGGGAAGAGTGAAGCCTTACGTACCTTTTCCGCCTTTTAGGCCTCTCCAAACTCAAGTTCCAAATTCGCCAAAATCTACAATTTGGTCACATTTACCAAATGTTAATTAGAGCATCTAGAAATTGAAATTTAAAGTAATCACTTGTCTACCGAAATTTCTGCAAAGATTTCCCCTAAATACTCCATCCCACCAAGTTCATTCGGCCGATTTCAATCAACAACAATCCCGGAATTCAACCGAGGCCAAACTATCAACAATAATAACAACAATCTTACCAAACCTCATCATTCTCGTCGGCCACAACCACTATCAACATATTTTCACGAGTTTTTTGTCTACTTCTACGCATTACGACAACAACCAACACACAACATAAAATTAATTCATTCATTCTCCCTTCAACATCACATACACACGGCCAACTACACAAACACACGGCCACACTCTCATAATAATTCCATAGCAATTACAACTTTGTTTCAAATCATTAAATCCTCATTTCACATTATAGAATTCACAATACAACAATCAAACGACTAAATAAAATGAACTCATCACTCCAACACCTCACCAATCCATTCGGCCACCACACACACATCCCTATTTCATGAATTTCATGCATTTCTACATACAATAACATGCATAACCATCCGTAATATATAAAAGAAGGTTAAATCCTTACCTTTTTCCTTCAACTTCCTTCTTGGCTAGAGTTATGATTTTGTAAGAAAGGGTGATTCTCTTGCTTCAACAACTATACCATGTCGAAGAGGACGTTCAACTTAGCGGAAATACATGAAGAGCCAAATTTTTGGAACAAGATTTTTGGTCTCCTCTTTCTCTCTTTCTTGGCCGAATTGGCCCCTTTGTTGTTCTTCTTCTTTCTTTGTTCTCCTCCTTGGAAATTTCTAGAGATTTTTGGACAATTAAGATGACTTAGTCATCTTTTTATATTACTCTTGCATGCACATGGCCGGTCATGTGCATGCTCTCTTCTTATTTTTTTTTTCAAATTTTCTTCCATTCTCTAGAATTTTCTTCAATTAATAAAGATGACCACTTGACTTACTTCATAAGTTTCATCCATATAATAGTGGGACCCATATATATATACATGCACATGCACACACCACACGGCCAAGCCTTGGCTTGGCTAGAAATTTCAAGACAATTTTGTAAAATTCCCATTTTGTCCCCCCCCCCCAGCTTCAACGCAATATTATCATGAACCATTTTGCGAATTTTTTCCTTCTTACCCTTGCCCTTTCCGAACATTTCCATACTAATAACCTCCGTACCTAATATTCATAATAACTTGCACATTACAATATCTCTCGAAAGTGATCTCGTCCTTAACTTGCCGCGACTTTCTCGAAGTATCCAAACGTATGAAACATGGGATATAACATCCTCCCCCCCTTTAGAACATTCGTCCTCTAATGTTCGATTAGTCTCGTAATGTGTTATGATACTTCGGGGAGGTCTCCTTTGTAGTTACCTCACGCATCGCTTAACATATCCGTATTTAAAAGCTCAAGTTACTTGTAGGCTGTAAGCCAGTTGACTTCGCTCTGACGCTGGCCCTGAGTTAATAAGTTCTCCCTATGGAAACTTGAATCGTCATAGTCCACTTTGGGTCTAACATGTCCTCCCCCCCTTTTTAAAGAGGGTTTATGCGCGCCTATGTTCCTTAAATAACCGTCGCTTTTGCGATCTTCTATATATCGTGGCACTACTTCGGGATCCCCCACGATCACAAATGATATGCTATAAACGTAGGCATGTACTACTATTATTTTACTCACAGACATTTCCAAACGCTATTTGGACTCTCATTAATCCTAAAACTGGGTCATACCTTCTCCCTCTTTCACTAATCTAGTCTATCTTAGCCTACACGAATTCTATTGAGCTTCCAACCACTTCACACACTCTAATTTACTTTAGGCTACCTAATTTCACATTCGTCTCTTGTTCCCACATTTATGAAATTTTCAACTTTGTTTCCCGGGGTCACCCATCTTGATATTGCTCTCACCTAGCACGCTTAACCCTGAAACTTCGGTGCATTTTTGTGCCTTGATTCTAATCTTTGTACCTCCACTCCTCCGCACCGCCTATATCACATAATATGGGACAAGTTGGGGCCTTAGCAGTTTTCAACACGCCCGCGTAACACGTCTTTTCTTTTAATAACAATTCTAACCTCCGCAATCCCTAGTATTCGTACCTATGTATATAGCTACTTTTGTCCTAAATTCCCTGAATTCCTAATACGTTCGGTAATACAAAGGACGGTGTGTGATAAAGTAAAATCCAATTCAAGTTAACATTCACATATCGTAGAAAAATGCCGAAAGTGTACCTGTGGCCGCATCCACGGAAGGTTCAGGGTCCTGCCGTCCTGTCAGTGCGTATATACGGTGCGGAGGTGTTATATCCCGCCTTTTTGCATAATCGGAAAATTCGAAATAATTGTGATTTATGAGAAAGGAGGCCATGTTTGAATTTTTCTTAGTAGGTGTGTGGCGAATATGGAAGCTTGAATGCGGAAACAATGGAGAAGGCCTAAGGGCAAAATTGAAATTTTGGAAATTTGTTTCGGAAATTACAAAATAAGAATTATGATGAATTGGGCTTGGTAAAAAATAAGGAAATAAGGCCCAATTAAGGGAGGCCCAACCGGCCATGCTTGGCCCAAGTCCACCAAGTTTAATAAAATTTTCCATGTGCTAATTAATATAAGGATCCTTAGCCTTAGAAGTTTCAAGAAAACAAAAGAAAAATCAAGAAAAAAGGAGAAGAGGCAATCGGCCATAGAGGAAAAGAGAGGAGAAGAGAAAAAGAAAAAAAAAATTCTTGGAGCTTATCCTTGGTTCAAAAATCTATCTCTTTTGAATTACTACTAAGCTCAAGCTCCTCTCCAACATGGTATAATTTTCAAGGCAAGAAAGTGATCTTGGTGGCAAGTGGAGAAATTAAGAAAGTTTTTTTGGACGAAACGGGAATTGAGACTTGAGGAGCGTAAGGCACAACCAAGGTATGTAAAGCCTTCCCTATCTTTCTTTGGCATGTTCGAGTGTAACGGGCTTGAAGCGAGCCTTGATTGCACTTCGCGACTCACAACCCAAGATTGAAAATAGCGCCAAATCATTCGGAAGATTGAACCAATTTCTTCTCAATTGACCTATAAGTATGCAACTTCCATAAATGGAGTCGAAACACTCTAAGATGGTTATGGACGACTCCCTAAGGTTTATTATCCATAATTTGCGTACTTCACTATGGTTGGGTCCAGGGTGGGCCCACAAAACCCTGATACTCTCTGTATGGCTCAAATCGATTTATTTCTGTTCGTTCTTCATAGGTAACGCTTAATTATGTTTCCGTCCGCTGACTAATAAGCATTATGACTATCTTTCTGAACCTTGATATTATTCTGACATACGAAACGATTCGGATACTCGCTCGACGTAATCCGACTACTTTGGTTTGACCTATCTTCCGAACTATTTCGATTTACATTAAGTACGTATGTCGGTACGTATGTATATGGTTTCTCATGGATCTGTTCGTGGATGTCTCAATGCTTCCTTCACCGCGCCCGGGCCGGTTCGTGATTCGTGCACCTCACCGCATTGTTCACCGCGTCCCTCGGATGTGCGGGCGGGATCCGTACGTATCCGATTATGATCCGATTATGTGATATTATGGGGATGACGGCCGGATGGCATTTGATCCGATTCTCGTACGTCCACCGCGTCCCGTACTACGAGGGCGGGTTACGTTGCCGCGTCCCTTATTAAAGGGCCGGGATCTCGATTTATGATGTGTATGTACGTATATGCTTATGACTCGCATGCATGATCCGAAACTCGATTTGGATAAAGATCTCGTACGCATATGTCCGCATGTCCGATTCGGACTACGATTACGTGTCACATTTACGTACGTCCGATTCGACCGATTCGTACGTTATACTTCTAAGTTATGCTTCGGCTGAGAGCCTGTCTGACACCCCTCTGTACCTCTGGTCCGATTCTGTCTGTACGCTCTGTAAGTCTGACTCAGCTATGGATCCGATTCTGTCCGTTACGATTTTACGTATTCGATTCTGATTATGATTATGTATGTTACATTTCCGCTTTACATACTCGGTACACTTTCGTACTGACCCCCTGTTCTACGGGGGCTGTGTTACATACCCACAGGTACGGACGCACCGCGTGATACGCCACCGGTCTAGGACTTCAGTCTGCTGTTGTGGAGAGCTCCTTTGATCGGAGCCGATGTTTTGGTATATATCTCTCGTTGTTCATATGTTCCGTATATATGACTATTTGGGTACGGCGGGGCCCCCGTCCCGTCTTCGGATTCTGTTCGTATGTTAGGCCCTCGTAGACATGTACGTGGGTTTGTGGGTTGTCACCGGTCGTGTACGTATGCTCGAGGGCGACTCTGTCTGCTATGATAGCCCTAACGGCTCCTGTACAGGTTTCAGTATATATATATATATGCATATGTATGTTTGTGCGAAGTATCGTATATACCGTACGAATTTATGTATGTTTAAATGGAATTAGCCGGCCGGGTACGCCTAGTCGACGAGTAGGTACGTGTGGGTGTCCGGTTAGGGCACCGACCACGGCCCACGGGGCCGGGTCGTGACAAAAGTGGTATCGAAGCGGTCGGTTCTCGGAATGTACGCGGCCGTGTCTGGTAAGTCTTGTTTATCGGTGTGTTGGGCCCCACATCTATAAACGAGGAGGCTACGGACATCTAGGATGTTATGTTACCCTTTCTTGGAATCTTAGATCGTGCGATAGAGCTGTATGTAATAGGATGGGTCCTTCCAACGAATTGCTGTGTCTACGTAGAGAACTTCAAAAGAGCAACAACGTCGGTATTTTGGGAAATTATTTCGACCCTCTCCTTGCGTGATTGTAGGTTGATAAAGATGAAGAGGGTGGTTTCGACGAGGGGATGGGGGTGCCAAGAAGGCCCCCGAGATGTCACCGGGGCCGAGTAGGCAGAGCCCCGCTACTCGATTGAGACAGATCCTTCGGAGGATCCCCCGGAGGACAGTTACGATACGGACCCGTCGGAGGACCCAGCTACGATTCCTCCAGAGTCTCCGATTTCTGGAGCAGAGGATTCCGTGGAGGATGGTTACGATACAGATATTTCGGAGGATCTGGCGATGACCCCTCCAGAGCTTCTTACCTCCGCGGAGGAGGATAGTTATGAGGCAGATCCATCGGAGCCTTCTTCAGGATGACGCGGGAGGAGATTTTCGGGTATGCGCCAGTTGTTACCGCGAGGGAGAACCCCGATAGCCCGGCCACCTCGGAGAGTGCTGCGGATTTCTCTTATTCTATGTCCCCGGACACGTGCGCCGGAATTATCCGATCATCCATACGATACCCCCTCCGATTCGTATGGGTGATAGCGGAGGCCGAGGTAGGTAGGGAGCGGAGGACACGAGGATGATGATGGACACACCTCGCACGGCGGCTCCCCGGAAATTGGTCAGACCCGAAATTTCCTATGTATGTACGATTTCTGTAAAATATTATCTGGTGACAGCAAGGGCGACTGAGATGTCCCCGCCATATGTATAAATCTAGAAACCCCGGATGGTGGATAATTATGAGTACAAGTCCTGAAGGGCAATATGGTAATTGTGTAGTTTGGACCGGGGTGGGACCCGCTACGAAAATTTCTGAAAAATTTATTAAGGCGCTGAACTGCCCTAAGTTACGTGGCAAAGATCGTGTGAGGCGATTGACGCAGTGATATTACCGATAACGCATCAGAATGCATAGAAGTTTTGAAGTTAAGCGTGCTGAGACCAGAGCAATCCTGGGATGGGTGACCCCCTGGGAAGTACGTCAAGAATTTTTCACAAATATGGATATGGAGACTAAATGAGAATTTGGAGTAACTTAAGTGGAATTTGAGTATGTGGAGTGGTTAGAGATCCTAAAAGGTTACACCGATTAAGACGGAGACGAGATCGGAGGAGAATAAAAAACGACACGGTTCTGAAACCAAAGCAAATTTGAATAGCGATTGGAAATGTTTGTAAGTAGGATGACAAGGAAATTTCTGTAAGCCTCTGGAGTATAGTAAAGGTAGTTCGATTCTGATCGCGATCCGGTACGTCATATTCCTGCGCCCCTGCTTTCGGTGGAGTTCTGTTTACCATAACCCTGTGCTTCTGAATCTGATTACGTTTCTGTTTGATATACCTCTGTACGTCCGACTCCGATCATAATTCTGTCCGATATACTTTGGTACGTCTATTCTCGACTCCAAATGCGTCCGATAAATCTCCGTACATCCGACTCGATATGACTACGTCCCTCGATATATTTCCGTATGTACGCCCCATCGCTGATCCGTTCGACATACGTCCGTACATCCGACCTCGACCGCGAATCTGCGGGTATATATGTGTCTATACGTCCGACTCGATTTCAAATCGGTCCGATAAATTTTTATACGTCCGACTCCGATCACGCGATCCGTCCGACCTATTTCTATGTGTCTGATTCTGACTACGGATTTATGTCTGATTTTGATTATGGACCCGTCCGATATGCTTCTGTACGTCTGGCTCCGATTTTTGAATCCGCTTAAGATAATCGTCGGAATATGATTCTGTCTGTCGTACCTTCGTGCTTCTGATTCTGGAAATGACTCCGTTGACACCAGTTTGATCTCCTGGTTCTGATCAAGACTCTGTACGCCGTATGTCCGATTTGAGATTGTACGAGCAACCCCCAATATGGTAGTATCGAAGAATGACAGAGGGAGCTGAAAAAAAAATGAAGGTTTTTGTAAGTGCTCTGACCAAATGCAAGTGTGTAGTTGATAGAAGACCTTCCCGACTGATTTTGATCTACCATGAGGTTGAATTAACATTCGAGGACGAATGTTTTAAAGGGGGGGAGGATGTTATATCCCGCCTTTTTTGCATAATCGGAAAATTCGAAATAATTGTGATTTATGAGAAAGGAGGCCATGTTTGAATTTTTCTTAGTAGGTGTGTGGCGAATATGAAAGCTTGAATGCGGAAACAATGGAGAAGGCCTAAGGGCAAAATTGAAATTTTGGAAATTTGTTTCGGAAATTACAAAATAAGAATTATGATGAATTGGGCTTGGAAAAAAATAAGGAAATAAGGCCCAATTAAGGGAGGCCCAACCGGCCATGCTTGGCCCAAGACCACCAAGTTTAATAAAATTTTCCATGTGCTAATTAATATAAGGATCCTTAGCCTTAGAAGTTTCAAGAAAACAAAAGAAAAATCAAGAAAAAAGGGAGAAGAGGCAATCGGCCATAGAGGAAAAGAGAGGAGAAGAGAAAAGAAAAAAATTCTTGGAGCTTATCCTTGGTTCAAAAATCTATCTCTTTTGGAATTACTACTAAGCTCAAGCTCCTCTCCAACATGGTATAATTTTCAAGGCAAGAAAGTGATCTTGGTGGCAAGTGGAGAAATTAAGAAAAGTTTTTGGACGAAACGGGAATTGAGACTTGAGGAGCGTAAGGCACAACCAAGGTATGTAAAGCCTTCCCTATCTTTCTTTGGCATGTTCTGAGTGTAACAGGCTTGGAAGCGAGCCTTGATTGCACTTCTGCGACTCACAACCCAAGATTGAAAATAGCGCCAAATCATTCAGTAAGATTGAACCAATTTCTTCTCAATTGACCTATAAGTATGCAACTTCCATAAATGGAGTCGAAACACTCTAAGATGGTTATGGACGACTCCCTAAGGTTTATTATCCATAATTTGCGTACTTCACTATGGTTGGGTCCAGGGTGGGCCCACAAAACCCTGATACTCTCTGTATGGCTCAAATCGATTTATTTCTGTTCGTTCTTCATAGGTAACGCTTAATTATGTTTCCGTCCGCTGACTAATAAGCATTATGACTATCTTTCTGAACCTTGATATTATTCTGACATCTGAAACGATTCTGGATACTCTGCTCTGACGTAATCTGACTACTTTGGTTTGACCTATCTTCTGAACTATTTCAGTTACATTAAGTCTGTATGTCGGTCTGTATGTATATGGTTTCTCATGGATCTGTTCGTGGATGTCTCAATGCTTCCTTCACCGCCCCCGGCCGGTTCTCGTGATTCGTGCACCTCGGCGCATTGTTCACCGCGTCCCTCGGATGTGCGGGCCGGGATCTGTCTGTATCTGATTATGATCTGATTATGATCTGATTATGTGATATTATGGGGATGGCGGCCAGGATGGCATTTGATCTGATTCTGTCTGTCCACCGCGTCCCGTACTACGAGGGCCGGGTTCTGTTACCGCGTCCCTTATTAAAGGGCCGGGATCTGATTTATGATGTGTATGTCTGTATATGCTTATGACTCTGCATGCATGATCTGAAACTCTGATTTGGATAAAGATCTGTCTGGCATATGTCTGCATGTCTGATTCGGACTCTGATTCTGTCTGTCACATTTCTGTACGTCTGATTCGAATTCTGATTCTGTCTGTTATACTTCTGAGTTATGCTTCTGGCTGAGAGCCTGTCTGACACCCCTCTGTACCTCTGGTCCGATTCTGTCTGTACGCTCTGTAAGTCTGACTCAGCTATGGATCCGATTCTGTCCGTTACGGTTTTACGTATTCGATTCTGATTATGATTATGTATGTTACATTTCCGCTTTACATACTCGGTACACTTTCGTACTGACCCCCTGTTCTACGGGGGCTGTGTTACATGCCCACAGGTACGGACGCACCGCGTGATACGCCACCGGTCTAGGACTTCAGTCTGCTGTTGTGGAGAGCTCCCTTTGATCCGGAGCTGATGCTTTTGGTATATATCTCCTGTTGTTCATATGTTCTGTATATATGACTATTTGGGTACGGCGGGGCCCCCGTCCGTCTTCTGATTCTCGTTCGTATGTTAGAGGCCCGTAGACATGTACGTGGGTTTGTGGGTTGTCACCGGTCGGCACGTATGCTCGAGGTGCGACTTTGTTGTCTGCTATGATAGCCCTAACGGCTTCTGTACAGGTTTCAGTATGTATATATGCATATGTATGTTTGTGTGAAGTATCGTATATCTGTCTGAATTTATGTATGTTTAAATGGAATTAGCCGGCTAGTACGCCTAGTCTGACAGGTAGGAACGTGTGGGTGTCCAGTTAGGGCACCAGTCACGGCCCACAGGGCTGGGTCGTGACAGGAGGGCCGGCCGAACTGGGTGCCCCTCCTCTGCCTCGGCCACGGCCTGCTGGGGCCTGGGAAGTCTGTCCAGGAGGGCGCACGGATGATGAGGAACCCGCAATCGACCCTGTGGGCTGGCCCCTACCGCTACCAACCATTGACGGACATTCACGCATCATGTGCCCCATTTGTCCACAAGTATAACAAGCATTGGAGCCTAGACGACACGGACCCGAATGTAATCTCTTACACTGGCGACACCGTGGAACTGGCGGTCTCCCCTGACTGGGGGTTCCTTCAAACTGAGAAACCAAAATCCCCGAGTTTTGGTCTTGTCTTGGATAACTAAAACGGTCAAATCCCTCACCTACAAATCGAGGAGGTGCGCTGGCCGCCGATTGGCCCGAATACCCAGAATACTGCTGCGCTTGCCCTCTCCCATACTCACTTCTGGCCTCGAAAGATCGGCCCCTTCTTCTAGAACTCCTATCTAAATAATGCTCCTTTTTTTTCGATCGATGTCGCTCCTCCGGAGTTTTGGGCATGGGCTTGGATACGGCAATGGTCATCCCATCACGAAGTGAAGCCGTCAAACACTCCTTGATTAAGTGTGGCCCCAACCCACTCACGAATCGGTGTACATGATCTCCCATATCGCCTATCATGGGCTGCGGCATACCCGGCTAACGAGTTGAAGCGAAGACTATATTCCCGACGCTCATATTCCCCCGTTTAAGATTCGAAACATACGGCCGAGCTCGTCGAACCTCCGGCGGTAAGAAGTGTCGCAAAAATGCCTCAGTAAACTCCTGCCACACCGGTGGAGGGGCATTTGCTCCCCTCGAAGATACCCAACTATTATACCACAAGACTGCCACATCTCGCAGCCGGTATGACGCCAATTCTACGGACTCTGTATCCGAAACATGTATTATCCTCGTGGGTCCTCGATCTCATCTATGAAACTTTGGGGGTCTTCCTCCGGTTTCGATCCATGAAATTCGGAGGATTTAGGGTAATAAAGTCACGGGCCCTTGCACTCACCGCCCTGTCCCCCAGGTCTACATCTTGCCGCCGAGCCTGTGCGGCAACTAACTGGGTCAACAACTGAATAGCTTCTGCCATCTGCTGGCCCGAAGCTGCTGGCGGTGGAACTGGAGGCGCTGGGGCTGGAGCTGGCACTCCTCTCTCGCCTTTCGTGACACGGGGGAGCATGGGAAGTCCGGGAGGAGTCTCATTATGAGACTCGCCTTCTTCTACTTCCACCGGTGGCTCCCGTTCAATTCTTTTCCGGCCTCATCTTGCCCTTCCCGGGTCGCTAGCTTTCCTCTTCACCGGCACACGAAACCATAACACGATTAGGAAAAGAACGTGGAAACTCGGTAACATAGCTCTATCGCACGATCTAGAGTACAAAGAAGGTCATATTTCCTAAATGCCCACGTGCCTCCTCGTTTATAAGTGTGGCGCGCTACACACCGATAAACGGACTGCTACCGGACACGGCTCGTAGACAAACCCCTGGGACCGCCGCTTCTGCGATACCACTTCGTCACGACCCAACTAGGGGCCGCGACGAGTTCCCGATACTTGTACCGAGCACCCCTTGTCGCGTTTCATACTCTTGCTACAAGTGGGCCACACAAATTACACCATTACTTATTTTCTTAGCATTATCGTTATCAACACTATTATGAATAAATACTAATAAACTTTACTAATTTAATATACATCGACGGGGATAAGATTTATACAAAAGCGCTTTGAGTGAACATATCTGTCTACGAGCCTCTAAACAAAATGCATAAGATATTAAAAGGAGCTTGATCTTTGTCGTGCCCGAATATGTACACAAAAGTAGTACCACTAGGCCGGAGCTCCGAATAACCGGAGCACGTCAATGTCTTCGGGAGAGCTCTAGGGATCAAGTCCGTCAACAACTTTCTCGCGGCATGAAACGCAGTGTCCGCCAAAAAGGGACATCAGTACGAATAGTGTACCGAGTATGTAAGGCATGAATCATAGTATAATAGCAGGAGCAGAGCATGAACAATAGCACAATAAAACAATACAAGAAATGTGAGTAAAGACATGACATATAACTGTACGCCGGAGGGCGGAATCATGCACGCTTACTTTTACTCCTTTCTTTTTATACATACATACATACACAACCCTCGCCCGAATCATCTCAACTTTGTCGACACACATATCATCGTTAGCCCGCGTCCCGGCCTCCGCGTCCGGGGTAATCATCTCGTGCCGCCCATTTAGTGGTGTCTGCCCGTGTCACCAAGACATGGTGTATACATATAGTTGCCCGCCTTGGCGGTGTCTCCGCCCGCCATATAGGCACGGTGTGATCATGTAAGTCGCCCGCCTTAGCGGTGACCCGCCGACCATATAGGCACGGTGTAACTATTACATATTAAGCATGCATAAGAGCCCAATCAAAGCTATAACTCTATCGGAGTGACGTAAGGTCGGTAACCTCCGATTACATTATGGAATAATCATGATCGTCATGTCTCACCTTGAAGGAACTAATATTATAAGGCGAGACTATCGAGGAAGAATGGCATTAAGAGAAAGCATGGAATCATTCTTATCACACTCGTCATACACATATTCTCTTCTTTAATATCTTCGTTGTTGTCATCACAGAAATATTTTCATTAGAATGGTTACAACACTTATCGTTTGATAAATAGAACAATGAAGGAAAATCCGGGATCGATGGGCCCACCTCGGGTCTAATGAGGCGGCGTACACAATTTACGTATAATACATTTCGTGACATTACTTACGTAAGTTTTGGAGTAGTCGAATCCTATTTATGCAAGTTCTAAATGTTTATGCGCTTTTCCAACTATTAGTAAAACATTTAATTCAATTCTATTGAATGAAAAAGGGTCAAATTCAATCTTAGATTTCTAGGAATAGGATCGTCCCCAAGGTCCGTGTCCAAACCTAATACGTCTAAGACATGACAAAGAGGGAAGAGTGAAGCCTTACGTACCTTTTCCGCCTTTTACGCCTCTCCAAACTCAAGTTCCAAATTCGCCAAAATTTACAATTTGGTCACATTTACCAAATGTTAATTAGAGCATCTAGAAGTTGAAATTTAAAGTAATCACTTGTCTACCGAAATTTCGGCGCATTTCCCCCTGTAAATACTCCATCGCACCAAGTTCATTCGGCCGATTTCAATCAACAACAATCCCGGAAATTCAACCCGGCCAAACTATCAACAATAATAACAACAATCTTACCAAACCTCATCATTCTCGGCCACAACCACTATCAACATATTTTCACGAGTTTTTCGTCTACTTCTAAACATTACGACAACAACCAACACACAACATAAAATTAATTCATTCATTCTCCTTCAACATCACATACACACGGCCAACTACACAAACACACGGCCACACTCTCATAATAATTCCATAGCAATTACAACTTTGTTTCAAATCATTAAATCCTCATTTCACATTATAGAATTCACAATACAACAATCAAATGACTAAATAAAATGAACTCATCACTCCAACACCTCACCAATCCATTCGGCCACCACACACACATCCCTATTTCATGAATTTCATGCATTTCTACATACAATAACATGCATAACCATCCGTAATATATAAAAGAAGGTTAAATCCTTACCTTTTTTCCTTCAACTTTCTTCTTGGCTAGAGTTATGATTTTGTAAGAAAGGGTGATTCTCTTGCTTCAACAACTATACCATGTCGAAGAGGACGTTCAACTTAGCGGAAATACATGAAGAGCCAAATTTTTGGAACAAGATTTTGGTCTCCTCTTCTCTCTTTTCTTGGCCGAATTGGCCCCTTTGTTGTTCTTCTTCTTTCTTTGTTCTCCTCCTTGGAAATTTCTAGAGATTTTTGGACAATTAAGATGACTTAGTCATCTTTTTATGTTACTCTTGCATGCACATGGCCGGTCATGTGCATGCTCTCCTCTTATTTTTTTTTTTCAAATTTTCTTCCATTCTCTAGAATTTTCTTCAATTAATAAAGATGACCACTTGACTTACTTCATAAGTTTCATCCATATAATAGTGGGACCCATATATATATACATGCACATGCACACACCACACGGCCAAGCCTTGGCTTGGGCTAGAAATTTCAAGACAATTTTGTAAAATTCCCATTTTGTCCCCCCAGGCTTCCGCAATATTATCATGAACCATTTTGCGAATTTTTTCCTTCTTACCCTTGCCCTTTCCGAACATTTCCATACTAATAACCTCCGTACCTAATATTCATAATAACTTGCACATTACAATATCTCTCGAAAGTGATGTCGTCCTTAACTTGCCGCGACTTTCTCGAAGTATCCAAACGTATGAAACACGGGATATAACACTATACTAGTTATATTGGTCGTTTTAAGTTGTCTTTGACACTTGTTCTGTCGGGTGTTACATCCCGTATTTCATAATTTGATGCTCCAAAAGTACCATCGGATGGTTCTTATGTGATTATGTGGGATTCTATGTTGTTTGAACAAAATTTGACCTTTGAGAAGGAACCAGTTGTCATTCTAGGTAGGCAGAATTGAAAGTTGAGTTCCAAAGAGATAGCTTCGGTGAAGGTTCAATGGAAGCATTGTCCGGTCGAGAAGTCTACTTGCGAGACTGAGTCAGACATGCGGAGTTGGTATCCCCAACTTTTCATCGATTCCTTTCTCTTTACATTCAAGGATGAACTTGTGTTTAAGTGGTGGATGATGTAACGACCCGTTAGGTCATTTTGAAGAATTTACTCCTTTTTGCCCAAACGACCTTTCCATTTGCTTTATTATGGAATATTTAACTTGCGAGGATGGTTGACGTGATTATCGAGGAAATCAGATTAGTATCCGAGAATAAACTCTTAGTTTCTTAAGTTTTGGTTTTGGGAAGATTTAACCAATAGTTGACCTTTTGTAATGTGCCCGAAATCAATTTTTGATAGTTTCATTAGGTCCGAAACGTGATTTTTCACTTACTCGAATAGTCGCTTCGGGTACCAAGGAATTCAGGTGAGATTGGGTCGTTAGTTGAAAACTAGTTAAGGTTAAGGGTTGACCTTGGTCAACACCAGGTCTACCTAACCTCTTTTGGAAATTCTGGGTGCATGAGCAGGTTTGTAGCATGTTTTATGACTGACCTTCATATATGGTTTGTGTTTAGGGGGTCTCGGATGAGTTTCGGGTGTCAAATCCAAATTCTGAAAACACCAAAAATTTTTGGTAGTCAGTTACTAGTTTCCGTCTTCACATTTGCGAGGGAGGGACTGCGATCGCGAGGTTTGGCCTCTGTGGTCAATACAATCGCGTGATCTCTATTGTGTTCATGAGGGGAAAAAGAGGCTTGGGTCGGGTCACGCCTAGGCATCATAACCATGATGCCCTTGTCGCATTCGCGATGTTTCGGCTAGGTTAGGGTCGCGTAGAATGATTGAGTAAAATGGTGATTAAATTCCCCAACTTCGATTTTAGATTCCATTTTCACATAATTCAAGTTCTGGAGCTTATATTTGGGTGAAATGAAGTGTGTTCTTCAATATTCAACCTTGGGGTAAGATTCTATCCCTTATTTAAGTAATGCCCCATGAATCCATCCTTTATTATTCAATTTTTCTCATGATTTTAGATTGTAGAATAACGGGTTTTCCAAAAATATAAGTTTAGAGGAACTGATGCAGTTAAAGGTTCAAATGTGATTAGATTTCTATGGTTTCTAGGATTCCTACTACATAGACTATTTGTAAGATGAATATAAGTTGAAATTCTGGTTTTTCCCTTGGGGCTCGAGTTTGGTTATTTTCGGTCCATTTTGGGGTTTCGAGTAGAAGTATAGCAACATGGGTGTCTATGGACTCGTGTGTTAATGTAGAATTCGTATTTGATAGACTTTGATCGTTCAGTGACATTTCGGAAGGGGAAGGCTCAAATTTGAGTGTTCGTGGCTCCCGCTCGGCTGTCGAGGTAGGTTATGGTTTACTCTTTAAGACTCTAATTGGAGGACGTATATAGTTTATAAATACTGAAAGAGTATTGGGTGTGAAAGGGGGTCCCTCCTTAGTGACTGTCATGAGCACTTGGGCCAGTTATGTAAAGTAGTGTGTTGTGCGGGGTTATATATGTTGAGCCTATGGGCATTGGTTGTGGTGATAAATGCATTGGTTAGGTATGGTTGTTTTTTTGTTTTTTTGTTTTTTTGTGGATTATGATAGCCATGCTTGGTTCATACTTGTGAGTTTTGATTCATTGTACCTTCATCACTTCATATTTCATATAATTCGTGAAAGAGGAATCATTCTTTAAATTTGAGCTGATATTATGTAATTGCACGGTAGACGGATTCCCATTCCATACTTTCATGACATTGTTAGCATATGATACCATGCATGTTGTACTTGTTCATACATGCATATATACTTATTGGAGTGAATCACTTAATAAGGTATGAGGTGGTCCTATGAGGCTGCGAAAGAGGTAAGAATGATGTTCTCACAGCCCGATGGGAAATGGTTCCGGGTGATATGATTCGACATGATATGATATGATATGATATGATATGATATGATATGATATGATATGATATGATATGATATGATATGGTTCTCACCCTCTGATGAGAAATGCCGGATAGAAGTGAGGGTTATATGGACCTCCCGAGTCCCCCATGGGTCATAACTATAAGGCATGGCCTATAGAATGTGCGCACCAGGTTAGATAATGGCCAGTGCCTTGCATTCATTAATTCATTTAATCTACTACATTTCCTATGTGATTACATGATTACCTGTTGTATTATATGAAGCATGATTTAATGTTTACAACTACAAAATTTTAGTTTTTTTGGTCCATTTGGTATTTGTTTTCAATCTTTATATGCCTTATGCGTGAATCCTTTATTGTTGGCCTATGATACCTATGGAGCACTAGTGGTTGTACTCATACTACACTTACTGTACTTTGTGTAGGTATGAACCCTTGTTCCAATTCTAGGCCTCGTGGCTGATCCCGAGGTTATTCTATTCTAGATTTTAGGGTGCGATAATAGCTGGACCCGCAACCCTTGATCTATATTTATTTATTCTGTCCATTTACATTTTGAGACCTCTATGCATTTCTAAGACTTGGAATTTCTAGTAGAAGCTCTTGTACTAGTTAGACCATATTTTGGTGTTGTATTGACTAAGTTATCTTTCCGTACCTTTACATATATATTATGACTGTTGGATAATAATTTTGATGTATTTTAACTTTTTCACTCTTTCTTTTCAATTGATTTGATAACTCAGAGATGGTTCGCCTACCGGTGGGGTATTATAGGTGCTATCATGACCCGTGAATTGGGTCATGACATTAACGAATCCGGACTGAAGTGATGTCGATTTCACAAGATCTGGACTATGATTATGACTTAGTCGAGTGGTTAGGACAGATCTCGAGGGGCTCGGGAGTGATTTGGGCCTTTGGTTGAGAAACTAATTAAGTAAAAGGACTAAAGTTGACCACAGTTAACAAGATGATCCCAAATTGGTGTTTTGAAAGTTCCAACAAGTTTTATGATTATCTTGGACTTGTCTGCAAGTTTTAATGAGATTCTGATGTGTTATACCCCGCATTTTGTGCATTCGGATAATTCGAGAAAGTCGTGGCAAGTTAAGGACAAGATCATTTTCAAGAATTATTTTAATGTACGAGTTGTTAGGGAAAAGGTGGTAGGAAATATTGAGAAAAGGCCCCAAGGGGAAAAAGAGAAATTTGCAAAA
>NW_026727189.1:0-55242 GCF_029784015.1 Lycium ferocissimum | reverse complement strand
GTTTTGGGTTTTTTTTTCTAATCATATGGGCCTCTCTGCGGCCGTATCGCTATCATTCTTTAATGATAGCACGGCGATTCTACGTATCGTATAATAGTGCACGGTGATCGGTGGTAATGCGTATATAACGCTGCTCGCTTTCATGCAAGTATACATATAATACTTGTGTATATAACACCTACAGTCACGGACATTATATTTACATATATATGTATATAAATGAATGTAATGCATAAATAACTGTATACATAAAACTGGACCCATGAACAGAAGGAATAATCATAAAGAGGGTACATGAACATCAGGGACTGAAATACTCCTATACTTCTTGTCACACCCCGATCTTACTAGGGTGTGATGGGCACCCGACCCCATATTCGGAGCCGAGCGAACCCGCTGACTCTTATTTACCGTATGAACTACACCATTTTTTTTTGTTTTGACTAGCATTAACATGCATAGCACAATTAGGAACATAAACTAGTAAGTTTACGGTCATACTATACAAATGACGGGGGACAATCGAGTACCAATAGATATCGTACATATCCGTCTACGAGCCTCTAAACATAGTAAACATATACATAGGAGGGCCGAGGAATGCTACCGGGCCCGAATATGTACACCAAAGTAGTACCAAGAGCCCAGGCTCGAAACAAGCACGGAGCGCTGCAAAAATGCTCTCGAGAGAAACTCCTAGGGATCAACTCCGGCTATCTGCGACTGCGCGGCATGAAACGCGGCGCCCACGTGAAGGGGCGTCGGTCGAATAGTGTACCGAGTATGTAAGACATGAAAAATAAAATAAACAAGAGCATAGATTATAAGTAACAATATCGTGGGGAGTCATGGATATATCTTGAGATAAAAAGTAAATTGCGGCATAGAAACACCCTTTCGGGCCGGATGCCATGCGTGCTTGTTTTCCTTTTTAGAAAGAGAGTATTTCTTTTCATAGACATAGAAAATAGAATTTATGTCATGTCATAGTGTATCATAGTATCATAGCATAGCGTAGTATATCATAGTGTCATAGCATGGCATAGTATGTCATAGTAGCATAGCATAGCATAGTATATCATAGCATAGTAAGTCATAGCACCGAACGATGTCGGCTCGCCCACATAGCAAATCCGCGTCCGGCATCCCGCGTCGGGATGATATCGAAATCAAGTACGGATACATGCACCGTGAGTATAACCCGACTCATAGCGCTCTGCCCTTTTCGGTTTTCCCCTAAATACATTTTTAAACATATATGTATATATATATACCATAGCATGCGGGGAGCCCAAGGGAAATCATGTCTTATCGGAGCGACGTAAGGTCGGGAACCCGATTATGTTATAGAATAATTAAGGGCGCTGCATCTCACCTTGAAGGGATGATTAATATAAGGCGAGACTATTAGTGGAGAGCAATATCATGAGAAAGTATAACATAGGATTATAGGGCATCGTTCGTGTACTTAGAATCTTTAAAGGAAAACACTATTCATGAGTAGAGCCGAGGATTCAAGAAATAGTTTAACGTTCTCATCTCGGCACTGGAATCATAGACTTGGAACCTTTAATCATAGAATCATCATTTTTTTTCATCATAGAGTCATAGTCGTCGTCTTAGTCATTAAGGCTTGCAATATTGTAAAACTTAGTTTTTGGAGAAAAACGAATATTTTGAAAAACATTTGTAAACTTTTAGGAAGGAAAATCATGTTTTGGAATCGAGGGATTTGTAAAAACAATTATTATTTAGTAGTCAGAGTAATAACCAAAAACTTTCCTTAACTATAGAATGAAAATAAGTTAAATGGGACAATAAGAGAGAGTTCGGGAATAGTGGGCCCACCTCGAGTCAAATGAGGCGGCATACCAAATTTACGTATATTACAATTCATGGCGTCACTTGTGAGGGTCTTAGAGTAATCGAGTCCTATTTAGGTAAGTTCTGGATGTTTAGGAAGTTTTTTCCGACATTTCGCGCGAGTTCTAATTCAATTCTGGCCGAATGAATAGTAACTATTTTCAATCTTAGGTTTCAAGGAAAGGAATGGTCCCCGAGGCGCGAAAACAAGCCTACACGTTTAAGACATGCCAAAGAAAGGAAATAAAGTCTTACATACCTCTTTTCGCTCCTTACGCTATTCCAAATTCAAGCTCCAACTTCGCCAGAATCTACAAATTGGTCATGTTTACCAAACATGATTAGTGCCTTTAGAATTGAATTCTTAAAATAATGCTTGGCTACCGAAATTTCGGCAGCACTTCCTCTGTAAATACACCATCCTCAACATTCAACCTGGCCAAATTTTAATCAACGACAATCCGGGAGTCGACCCGGCCAATCTAGCAACAACAATGCCAATATTCATACTAGCAATCTCGATAACCAAACCAAAGTACATCCTAACAATTTAATCAACATATTACTTTCTTCAAAACCTTCCAACTTCCATAATAACAATAACAACTCAATAATTCATATACCAACAATATCATACAAGTCTCATTATCTTCCATGCATGCAAGAATCATTATATTCAATTTACATAAACTTCCACCATAAGCTTCCAACTACTACAACTTCACTAAACTCATTAAACTTTTATTTGCAACATAAAATCTAGCACACAACAACCAAAATACTAAATAATACTTGGCAACCAATCCTTCATAATTCACCATATATACACGGCCATACACGTGATACACAACTCACGGCCAACACCTATATATGCATATTCTTCTTGAATTTTTCCATCCCTTTCCATGCAACACACAACGCACAACACACACATATATATATATATATCATACACGGCCACACTTCCATCTTCATGTTCCATATGAATTTCATCTATTTTTGTGTACTACAACTTACAAAAATATCCATAACATGTAAGAAAAGTTCAAACCTTACCTTTTTGCTTTGAATCTTCACTTAGCTACAATTGAAGACTTGCCAAAACTTGTATTTTCCTTGCTCCAAAGAACCCTCCACCATGCCAAGAACCCTTCAATGAATTGTTTGGCTAGGAGGAACAAGTTGGAAATTCTCCTCTTCTTCTTTTGATACCACTTTGTCACACCCCGACTTTACTAGGGTGTGATGGGCACCCGACCCCATCTCTGGAGCCGAGCGAACCCTCTGTCTCTTATTACATAGATAATTTCCTGTATCAATTAAAAATAGAATACATAGTGAACTCAATTTTTTTTTTCTAAGTAAAGTCTATCATCATGTGGGACCCGTGACATGAAACATACTAACATATTAACCGGCGGAACCGTCTACAAAGCAAAGCTGTCACTCTATACCGACTCGTCTCCGCAAAGTCTCTAACACCGAACAGAACGTCATGGCTCATATACTATGACTCAGCAGCACTCCAGAACAAGTGGAGCCTACCAACCCCGCTGGAACATCTTGTATGCTAGCTTCAATTCGTCTGGGTGTACCTGCGCGGCATGAACGCAGCCCCCGAAGAAGAGGGGTCAGTACGAGCATTGTACTGAGTATGTAAGACGTGAATAGTAACATGATAAAAGCATGTGCAGTATGAATAATAACGGTACCAACATATGGAGCTTATCTGGCTTAGATGTAACCTGTACGTGTGAGTGCCTTTCAGGCGGATGCTATGCGTACTTAGTTTCTTTCCAGAAAAACGGTACTTCTTATTTACATATACGGAAAACGAACGTTTCGAGGAAAACGGTGTCCTTTGCCTACGTTCACGTACGCCGAGTACATCGGCTCTCCCACCCCTTCCCCCGTTGTCCCAACATATTATATATATCACATATACGATGTAACATTTCAGAAAACGGTACTTTTTACTCGCAGTTACAGACGCCGAATTCATCGGCTCTCCCACCCCCCCTCCCCAACAGTGTCCCAAGTATATCATATCATATATATATCATACATCACATAAACGTACGCCGCGTACGGCTCTCCCATATCCCGCGTCCGGCATCCCGCGTCCGGATGATAAGCCACCGAATCGGTGGACACGGTTGCCTCCCCATTGCCCACATATATATGTATCATATAAACAGCATGTACAAATACGCGTATCATAAGACGAAGTTACTTATGAAAAATATCATTTGTGAGAAAAACATCAAATAGGGTCATAAGGTATAGTTTCATCTACTTAGAACCTTTATGGCAGTCATTCCCTACGCTAGAATTGCGATATCAAGAAATCGTTTAACATTTCCATATATTCGTTTTTATAAGCGAACATATCGTCAAAGATATCTATCGTAGGCATTTTCTTATTTTCGACTCCGTCGTTATTACGGTCATCGTAGACATTTTTTTTTTTTACATTAGGATAGTCTTGAACCTACCGTTTAATAATCGGGACGAGGATCGAAAGTTTCCTTAGGATTCTATTCCAAAACAAGTCAAACGAAGCGATAGAGAAAATCGGGAACAATGGGCCCACCTCGGGCCAAATAAGATAGCGTACATAATTTACATATGTTACGTGTCATGACGTTACTTATGAGGATCTTAAAGTATTCGGGTCCTCTTTATGCAAGTTCTAGGGACTTGGAAAGGTTTTTCAACATTTTACACATGTTCTAGTTCAATTCCCTTTGAATGAAAAAGGAAACTTTAGGTGCGGATTCCGGAGAGTAGGGTTGTCCCCGAGGCTCGTATCCGACTTAGTACGTCTAAGACATGCCATAGAAAGAAGGGTGAAGTCTTACATACCTCTTTCCGCTCCTTTTGCTACTTCAAATCCAAGTAAATTCGCCAAAATCCACAATTTGGTCCTGTTTACCAAATGTTGATTAGTGCATTTTAACTCGGATTCTTGAATGAAGATTGGCTACCGAAATTTCGGCAGCATTTCCCCTATAAATATACCATGCCACCAAGTCTATCTTGGTCGATTTCAATCAACAACAATCCCGGAATTCAACCCGGCCAAACTATCAATAATACCAATAATCTTGCCAACAACATTCCATTTATTTCCGATTCAACTCCATTCCATTCATTCAATTCAATTCAATTCATACATCACTCCATCTCTAACCATTAAATCTTCATTATTCATCATATAATCCACAACACAACAACCAAGGTATACTAAATAAAATTAATTCACCACTTCCACATACACTACCATCTTGACCATCACATTGGCATACGTGTCCATGCATTTTCATCCATTTCTATATGTTACAACAACAACTAATACACTACATAAAATTAATCCGTTCTTTCTATACCACAACACATACAAACGGCCAACACTACTCCATACGGCTATTATTCCAATATGTTATATTCATGGTTTTTCATTCATTTTACATTATAGATTTCACAACACTACAATCAAACTACCAAAATAAAATCAATTCATTGCTTCTACACCACCACTACCACATTCGGCCATACCACCAACATCACATACTTCATGAATTTCATGGATTTCTTCATTCTACAATACTCAACCACATGCACAAACATCCATAACATCAAAAGGGAATGGATTCTTACCTTTTTCTCTTATCTTCCTTCTTGGATAGGACTTGCAACTCACAAGAATATGTGGTTTCTTGCTCCAATGACTACTCCACTTTGCTAAGAACCTTTTAATTAGAAGAAAATAATTTTTTTGAAGAAAATTTTCTCAAGGTTCTTGTTGAACCTTGCTATGGCCGAATGGCCTTGTTGTTGGCTCTCTCTTTTTTTTTTTTTTTTTTTTTTCTCTTTGTTCTCTCCTTGTCTTCCACTCTCTTGAACTTAAAAGATGACCACTCACCTATATATATAATTATATGATCATGTGAGGGGCACATGCCCTCTCTAGAATTTTCTTTTCTTTTTCCTCTTTCTTTTATTTTCTAGAATTTTCCTCCATTTTTTTTGAACTTTTTCTTAAATAAAAAGATGACTTCTTTGTCATCATTTTCATCCTTTTTCTCTTCACATGGCCAAAATGGCCCTTCAAGAATTTTCTTGAGTCTTTGTGAAATTACCATTTTACCCTAGCCTTCCACATTATTCCCATAATGCCACTTTGCAACTTTTCCCCTTTTTACCCTTAGGCTTTCTCAATATTTCCATACTAATAATGTTCATAAATAATATTCGTGGCCCACTTGCACATTAAAATAATTTTGGAAATAGTCTTGCCTTTCACTTCTCGCAATATCCGAACGCACGAAATACGGGCTATAACATCCTCCCCCCGCACTTAGAACATTCGTCCTCGAATGTTCAACTGACCTTATGGGCGTCATAATACTACGGGAGGGTTCCGTTTATAACCGTTTCTTTCCTTTATGCCCATTTCTTATCCTTCGCCTTGTTTTCCTCACAATCGAACTCCTTGACCCTTTTCACGAGTCCTTGTTCGATATCATGGGCCTTTTAATTTACTGGACCAACACATTACCCTTGTCTTTCTCAGACCATCTCTTTTATCGTTCATTACCACACCTTAACGGAAACTATGTTTGGATACGCGATCTTTACTTAACGATCCAATACGGTAGGCTATTCCTTTATTCTCGGGTCTATCCCTTAGTATACTCATTGTTATTTCGCTTCTACTTTTCTCCCAAGTATTCTTGCGATACACCGACATATTTTGTACTCGATCCCCATTAATAGATTTCCTTTTTGGGTACTTGATAGTGTTGCGATTCCTTTTTAGGTCCAACGTAATATGGTCTCCCCCTTTTGGGGGCTCCTTACACGCTAACCGTCTTCGAGTACCTCCCTTCAACACTTTGTTCTCTTTGTTTTCTACTAACACACTCTCTTTCCTTCCCAACTATCGCCACATTAGACCCTCTCGAAATTTCGATCATAATAAAATAATGACAAAAAGCACTTATACCGTCCACTTTCGCTGTCACTTGGGCTTCGATTTCCTCACTTGACTAACGCCTTCGTTACCATAGCGCCGGTTGCTGGGACCCCCATATCTATCAATATAATCATATGTAAAATATTCTACACGTTCATGTATATATATATACATTATTCACTAACCCACAAAATACTTTCAAACATTGTTCAAGCCTATCCGACTTTCCGAGTGTGACGCATTTCAATCTCTTCTCCGCCTAGCCTACCTCATTTTATGTGACCTCGTATAGCTTCTAACAATTCCGTACACTTTGATTTCCCTTAGGTCACTCTTAGCTTCTCATTTGTCCCTTATACCTCAATTTGTAGAACTTTTAGTTTACTTCCCAGGGGGTCACCCATCCTGAAATTGCTCCCACCTGAGCACGCTTAACTTCGATACTTTGGTGGGATTCGATGCCTTAATGCTGATATTTTCGCGTCTGCTTCTTCGTATGCCCTTTGTTACCTGATCTAGAGCCGTGTGCTTTGGGCTTCCGAGACATTTTCGTATTACGTCCTTTTTTTATAATGACATTTTGCCCTTTTTCATTTCCCGATGTTCACCTTCCGCTGCGTGTATGGCTACCTCCCGTCCCGGATTTCCGGACCCTCAGGGTCGCGATCACACCTTCATCGCCACGCCAAACTCACAACCTTTCCGAACAACACGTCTCATGCTTTACTTATTCGCGTATTCTCTCTCTCTCCGCTTCTTCCGTCATACGAGGCTTATATAAGGAATTTCTTCTCCCTATGACTTGGCTCTATCGCACGATCTAAGACGAAAGAAGGTCAACCATTCCTAGATGCCCCGCGCCTCCTTTTATAGATGTGGCCGGCTTCACACCCATAAACGAGGACTCTGCCGGACACGACTTTGCGTACATCCCTTGGACCGACCTGCTCTGATACCACTTTGTCACACCCCGACTTTACTAGGGTGTGATGGGCACCCGACCCCGTGTACGGAGCCGAGCGAACCCGCTAACTCTTATTACACATATGAACTCTTTGGATTCTTAAGACAAAATGAAGTAAAATACATAGTAATTTTTTTTTTTTTTGAAAATCTTTTCGTCATTTCTCAAGGTAAATACGATCGAGAACATGAGGGCTCCGTATAATAAAACACGTCCACCGGTGAAACTCTTTTTAAAGCCGACACCTTAGACCCACGACTCGTCCGCAAAGTCTCTAACCGTAATCATGGACCATAGCACGTGTATGTCGACTCGGCAACTCTCCAGGGCGAGTGGAGCTTGCCAACATTGCTTTGAACACCTTCTATAATGACTTCTACGTTGTTTCGAGGGGGTACACACGCGGCATGAAACGCGAGCCCCCGAGGCGTCGATGCGAATAGTGTACCGAGTATGTAAGGCATGAATAATAACATAGTAAGAAATGTATACATGAACAATAACCGTAGAAACATAGAACGTGTCATGTCAAGTGTGACTCGTACATGTGAATCATATGCTACATAGAGAACATAGAACATATCATAGGATAGCAGTAACTCTTGTGCATATGAATGCCCCCGGGGGCGGATGCCATGCATGCTTACTTGGTCATATCGGTCATAGTACCGCACGAGGCGGTCTCGCCCACATAGCGCGAATACTCCCGGCTCTGCCATAAATCCCCCGTCCGGCATCCCGCGTCCGGATGATATATATCACATATACGACTCGTGGCAATGAAACATAGTTTCCTTCCCAATTCCCAAGTATGCATAGTTCCCATCCCCCAACCCATGTTCATATTTAGCATGCAAGAGAGCCCAAGGAATTTATGTACTTATCGGAGTGACGGAAGGTCGGAAACCTCCGATCGCATTATGGAATAATCATGGTCGCTCTGTCTCACCTTGAAGGAACGATAATCATAAGGCGAGACTACCAACATAGAATATATCTTAGCATATCGGGTCATAGACATAGTATATCTGACATCATCATTGTCATCATAGAATCATAGTTGTCATAGAATCATAGTCATCATAGAATCATAGGTATCATAGAACCATAGTCATCATAGAATCATAGTCCCCATGGAATCGAATCATAGACATCATAGGACCATAGTATTCATAGGATCATAGCATTCATAGGATCACAGTCTTCTTAGGATCGTAGTCGTCATAGGATCATAGTATTCATAGGATCATAGGCATCGTAGAATCTTAGTCATCGTAGGATCATAGTCTTTGCTTTAGTCATTAAGACTTTCAATATTGTGAAAATCATTTTTCTTATTTTTTGAAGAAAAAGAATATTTTGGAAAACATTTGTAAACTTTTTTTCATGCATTGGGGTCAAGGGTTTAGTTAAAACAATTCTTATTTAGTAGTCGGAATAATATCCAAAAGTTTCCTTTAGCCGTATATTGAAATAAACCGAAGGAGCCATAGGAGGAAATTAGGGAATAGTGGGCCCACCTCGAGTCAAATGAGGCGGCGTATCAAGTTTACGTATATTACAATTCATAGCGTCACTTGGGAGGGTCTTAGGGTAATCGAGTCCTATTTGTGTAAGTTCTAGGATGTCTAAGAAGTTTTTCCAACATTTTATGCAAGTTCTAATTCAATTCCACCGAATGAATAGTAGTTAATTTCAATCTCGGGTTTCTAGGAGCGGGGTAGTCCCCGAGACACGTACTCAAGCCTATTACATCTAAGACATGCCATAGAAAGAAAGTGGAGCCTTACATACCTCTTTCCGCTCCTTTTGCTACTCCAAATCCACGTCGCAAATCCGCCAAAATCTACAATTTGGTCATGTTTACCAAATCTTGGTTAGTGCATTTTGGAGTTGGATTCTTAAAATGAAACTTGGCTACCGAAATTTCGGCAGCATTTCCCCTGTAAATACATCGTCCCGAGAATATGGCTCGGCCCAATTCAACAACAACAACCCGAGAATGGAACTCGGCCACAATATCAACAATAAAACTAACAATAGCATCTCCAAACATATTCAATTTAATTCAATAACATCCCATTCACCTTCAAGTAAGCTACGTATATTCAAACTCACATTATTGATCGTTCCTTCAATATTATTCCGAGGCCTTTCAAACACGATTTAAGAACACTCCAAACAATATATACAATTTTCAAAACAACCCAAACCATATGCTACTTCACCCGAATTCCTTCAACTACATTAGAACATCAATAACACATTTTCTTTTTCTTTTTTTTTCCAAACTCATAATCCATATCGTCAATCCCATACGTTTACAACATTACTTTCATAAACTCAAGAAAGAATATTAAAATTACATTACTTCCAAATCAGCCCCTATGCACGGCTCAACAACAATATGCATAACTTTATAAATTTTCATCCGTTCCTTTATATTACAACAACAATCACCCAATACTTAAATAAAATAATTGAATCATTACTCCCATGCCTACATGCATGCACGGCCAACATCAAATTTTCATACAAACACACGTCCACCCCATGCATCACCATACACGACTACAACTAACATCCACAACTCAATAATCAATTACTAGATAATATTAATTCATCACTTCACTCCAACACAACACATATATTCGGCCAACATATAACATGCATATTTTCATGTTTTTCATCCATTTCCATATACTACAACACATACCAAATATTCATAAAACACAAAGGAAGATTGGTTCTTACCCTTTTTCCTTCAACTTCACCCTTGGCTTAGAGTTGGTGTATGACACCAAAAGGCCTCCTAATTGCTCCAACGACTTCACCATATTAATGAGGGCCTTCAACTTGCTTAGATTGCTAGAAGAAAAAAAGATTTTTTGATCAACTTTTCCATAGCTCAATTTTTTTGAGCTTGCTATGGCCGAACCCTCCACCTTGGCTCCTCTCTTCATCTTTTTTTTTTTCTTGCTTTCTCTTAGTAAGATGATGAACCTCTCTTATATATATATATGCATATGAGGCCTTAGGCATGTGAGGAGCACATGCCCTTTCTAGATTTTTCTTTCCTTTTCCCTTTCTTTTAATTTCTAGAATTTTCCTTTTCTTTTTCTTTGAATTTGGCTAAAAGATGACTTATTTGGCCATCCTTTTTCCTCACATGGCCAATATGGCAAATGACCATTTTGCCCCTCAACTTTCTCAATATTACCATTTTGCCCCTAGCCTTCCGCATTATTTCCACGACGCATTTTGCAAATTTCTCTTCTTGGCCTTAGCCTTTCACAATATTTCCACACTAACAATATCCATAAACAATACTCGTAACCTACTTGTACATTAAAATACTTTTGGGAAATGGTCTTGCCTTCATCATTCCACGACAACTTCAAATTACTCATTCATGAAAGGTACGGGCTATAACATCCTCCCCCCCTTTAGAACATTCGTCCTCGAATGTTCAACTGAACTTATAATGTCTCGTAGTACGTCGGGGGAGGGGGTCCCATTTTATAGCTGCTCTTTCCTTTACGCCCGTCTCTTATCCTTTACCTTATTTTCCTCTTAATCGAACTCCTCGGTCTCCCCCCCTTTAAGGGGCTCCTTATATGCCGATAGTCCTTTTATGAAGCCTTTGTTGATACCTTACTCCTCGCCTTCCTTCCAATCCTATGCCTCACATATCGGGAACTCTTTACTTCTCACCTTTTTCCGACATCCTGATCTCCTCATTTTCCAACCTCACTCTATAGTAGAATAATATCAGCTTACTTTGCAACACTTGTACCATTCATTCTTGCCGTCATTCGAACTTCGGTACCCTTACTCGTTTGATGCCTTTTGTACCGTAACTTCGGTCGCTAGGATTCACATGTCCACCGATACAATCATATTTGGGATATCCTACACCTTCATACATACGTGTATATAATTAATATCCACTAGCCCACAAAATACGTCCAAACGCTGTTCAAGCCTATCCTAATTCCCAGTGTCCGTGACACACTTTCTATCTCTTTTCCAAGCAAGTTTGCCTCGTCCTACGCGCCTTCTTATGATCTCCAACCATCCCATATGCTCTAGTTTCCCTTACGCTACCCCTAACCTCTCGTGTGTCTCTTAGGTCTTAATACATGAAATTCTTGTAACTTCTACAGTGGGGTCACCCATCGTATATATATGCTCCCACTAACCGAGCACGCTTAACCTCGAAACTTGTTCAAGCCTAGAATTTCGGTGTCTTAACGCCGATATAATCGCGCCCACTTCCTCGTATAACCTTTGTTACATATCCGGGGCAAGTCGAAGTCTTACCGATTTCCGGAATATTTTCATAACACGTCCTTTCTTTGAAATTACTATTTTGCCCTTTTCGGTTCCGAATGTTCACCTTTCACTTGTGTGCATAACCACTTCTTATCTGGGCCTTCGGTTCCCGAGGTAGTGATCGCACCTTCGTCGTCGTGCCAAATCCATAACCCTTCTTGAAACATCGCGTCTCGTTTATTGTCCGTTTATCGTATTTCCTTTTCACACTTCTTTCTCTTAGACATGCCCATTTTGGGCCTTTTTCTTTCATTATCTTCACTATTCGTATCCGCACACAACAATACCTTGCGGGCTTACATATGTATACGACTCATCTCGGCCATACCGAGCTCCGGCCTTCCGGCCGAACAACATCAATACTTGTCCTTGTAACTTTCCATATCACTCTCTCTTTCTTTCATCGTAGGTAAGGCCCATAGGAGATTCCATTTTCCTAGGACTTGGCTCTATCGCACGATCATAGGACGAAAGAAGGTCAACGGTTCCTAAATGCCCCGGCCTCCTGTTTATAAATGTGGCCGGCTTCACACCCATAAACAAGGACTCTACCGGACACGACTTTGCGTACAACCCTTGGACCGACACACTTTCTCGATACCACTTTGTCACACCCCGACTTTACTAGGGTGTGATGGGCACCCGACCCCATCTCTCGGAGCCGAGCGAACCCTCTGTCTCTTATTACATAGATAATTTCCTGTATCAATTAAAAATAGAATACATAGTGAACTCAATTTTTTTTTTCTAAGTAAAGTCTGTCATCATGTGGGACCCGTGACATGAAACATACTAACATATTAACCGGCGGAACCGTCTACAAAGCAAAGTCGTCACTCTATACCCTCGACTCGTCCGCAAAGTCTCTAACACCGAACAGAACGTCATGGCTCATATACTATGACTCGGCAAAGACTCCAGAACAAGTGGAGCCTACCAACCCCGCTGGAACATCTTGTATGCTAGCTTCAATTCGTCCGGGTGTACCTGCGCGGCATGAACGCAGCCCCCGAAGAAGAGAGGTCAGTACGAGCATTGTACTGAGTATGTAAGACGTGAATAGTAACATGATAAAAGCATGTGTAGTATGAATAATAACGGTACCAACATATGGAGCTTATCTGGCTTAGATGTAACCTGTACGTGTGAGTGCCTTTCAGGCGGATGCTATGCATACTTAGTTTCTTTCCAGAAAAACGGTACTTCTTATTTACATATACAGAAAACAGAACGTTTCAGAAAACGGTGTCCTTTGCTTACGTTCACAGACGCCGAGTACATCGGCTCTCCCACCCCCTCCCCAACAAAGAAACCCAACATATTATATATCACATATACGAAGAAAACGTAGCATTTCGAAAACGGAACTTTTTACTCGCGATTCTGACGCCGAATTCATCGGCTCTCCCACCCCCCTCCCAACGAGTTGTCCCAAGTATATCATATCATATATATATCATACATCACATAAACGGACGCCGCGTACGGCTCTCCCATATCCCGCGTCCGGCATCCCGCGTCCGGATGATAAGCCGGCCGAATCGGTGGACACGGTGCCTCCCCATTCCCCACATATATATGTATCATATAAACAACATGCACAAATACGCGTACCATAAGGCGAAGTTACTTATGAAAAATATCATTTATGAGAAAAACATCAAATAGGGTCATAAGGTATAGTTTCATCTACTTAGAACCTTTATGGCAGTCATTCCCTACGCTAGAATTGCGATATCAAGAAATCGTTTAACATTTCCATATATTCATTTTTATAGCAGAACATATCGTCAGCATATCTATCGTAGGCATTTTCTTATTTTCGACTCCGTCGTTATTACGGTCATCGTAGACATTTTTTTCTTTTACATTAGGATAGTGCTGAACCTACCGTTTAATAATCGGGACGAGGATCGAAAGTTTCCTTAGGATTCTATTCCAAAACAAGTCAAACGAAGCGATAGAGAAAATCCGGAACAATGGGCCCACCTCGGGCCAAATAAGATAGCGTACATAATTTACATATGTTACGTGTCATGACGTTACTTATGAGGATCTTAAAGTATTCGGGTCCTCTTTATGCAAGTTCTAGGGACTTGGAAAGGTTTTTCAACATTTTACACATGTTCTAGTTCAATTCCACTGAATGAAAAAGGGGAAACTTTAGGTGCGGATTCCGGAGAGTAGGGTTGTCCCCGAGGCTCATATCCGACTTAGTACGTCTAAGACATGCCATAGAAAGAAGGGTGAAGTCTTACATACCTCTTTCCGCTCCTTTTGCTACTTCAAATCCAAGCTGCAAATTCGCCAAAATCCACAATTTGGTCCTGTTTACCAAATGTTGATTAGTGCATTTTAACTCGGATTCTTGAATGAAGATTGGCTACCGAAATTTCGGCAGCATTTCCCCTGTAAATATACCATGCCACCAAGTCTATCTTGGTCGATTTCAATCAACAACAATCCCGGGAATTCAACCCGGCCAAACTATCAATAATACCAATAATCTTGCCAACAACATTCCATTTATTTCCGATTCAACTCCATTCCATTCTATTCAATTCAATTCAATTCATACATCACTCCATCTCTAACCATTAAATCTTCATTATTCATCATATAATCCACAACACAACAACCAAGGTATACTAAATAAAATTAATTCACCACTTCCACATACACTACCATCTTCGGCCATCACATTGGCACATGCATGTCCATGCATTTTCATCCATTTCTATATGTTACAACAACAACTAATACACTACATAAAATTAATCCGTTCTTTCTATACCACAACACATACAAACGGCCAACACTACTCCATACGGCTATTATTCCAATATGTTATATTCATGGTTTTTCATTCATTTTACATTATAGATTTCACAACACTACAATCAAACTACCAAAATAAAATCAATTCATTGCTTCTACACCACCACTACCACATTCGGCCATACCACCAACATCACATACTTCATGAATTTCATGGATTTCTTCATTCTACAATACTCAACCACATGCACAAACATCCATAACATCAAAAGGGAATGGATTCTTACCTTTTTCTCTTATCTTCCTTCTTGGATAGGACTTGCAACTCACAAGAATATATGAACTTTCTTGCTCCAATGACTACTCCACTTTGCTAAGGGCCCTTCAATTGGTAGGAAAATAATTTTTGCAAAATTTTTCTCAAGGTTCCTCTTTTTCCCAAGCATGGCCGAACCTCCTCTTTTTTTTTTTCTTACTTTCTTCTTTTCTTTTCTTTCTTGTTTCTTCACTTAGGATGATGAATAACTTATCACCCTACATATATATATATATATATATATGATCATGTGAGGGGCACATGCCCCCTCTCTAGATTTTTCTTCTTTTTTCCTCCTTTTCTTTATTATTTTTTTCTCTAGACCTTTCTTGAAATTTCTTAAAATTTAATCCAAGAAGACTAAATGTCTTGCCACATAAGCTTTGGCCCCTTTTCAAGACCTTTTTTCTTGAACTTGGTGAAATTACTATTTTACCCCTCGACTTTCCTTAATATTACCATTATGTCCCTAACCTTCCACATTATTTTCACAAAACCATTTTGCGAATTTCTCTTCTTGCCCTTAGCCTTTCTCAATATTTCCACAATACCAATATTCATAAATAATATTCCCAACGACTCCGACACTAAAATTATTTAGAACATAATCTTGTCCTTAATTTCTCACCATTGTCTCGCGACATCCGGTCGTGTCACACCCCGATCTTACTAGGGTGTGATGGGCACCCGACCCCATATTCGGAGCCGAGCGAACCCGCTGACTCTTATTGCACGTATGAACTACACCGTTTTTTTTTGTTTTGACTAGCATTAACATGCATAGCACAATTAGGAACATAAACTAGTAAGCTTTACGGTCATACTATACGACGACGGGGACAATCGGGAGTACCAATAGCTACGTATATATCGTCTACGAGCCTCTAAACATAGTAAACATATACATAGGGAGGGCCGAGTACCGCCGGCCCGAATATGTACACCAAAAGTAGTACCAAGGAACCGGGCTCCGAAACAACCGGAGCGCCGCAAAAATGCTTCCGAGAGAACTCCTAGGGATCAACTCCGGCTATCTGCCGACTCGCGCGCATGAAACGCGAGCGCCCACATGAAGGGGCGTCGTACGAATAGTGTACCGAGTATGTAAGACATGAAAAATAAAATAAACAAGAGCATAGATTATAAGTAACAATATCGTGGGGAGTCATGGATATATACCGAGATAAGAAAGTAACTTCGTGCATAGAAACACCCCTTTCGGGCCGGATGCCATGCATGCTTGTTTTTCCTTTTTAGAAAGAGAGTATTTCTTTTCATAGACATAGAAAATAGAATTTATGTCATGTCATAGTGTATCATAGTATCATAGCATAGCGTAGTATATCATAGTGTCATAGCATGGCATAGTATGTCATAGTAGCATAGCATAGCATAGTATATCATAGCATAGTAAGTCATAGCACCGAACGATGTCGGCTCGCCCACATAGCAAATCCCGCGTCCGGGATGATATCAAGTCAAGTACGGATACATGCACCGTGAGTATAGCCCAGCGCTCATAGCGCTCTGCCCTTTTCCCAGTTTTCCCCAAATACATTTTTAAACATATATGTATATATATATACCATAGCATGCAGGGGAGCCCAAGGGAAATCATGTACTTATCGGAGTGACGTAAGGTCGGGAACCTCCGATTATGTTATAGAATAATTAAGGGCGCTCATCTCACCTTGAAGGGATGATTAATATAAGGCGAGACTATTAGTGGAGAGCAATATCATGAGAAAGTATAACATAGGATTATAGGGCATCGTTCGTGTACTTAGAATCTTTAAAGGAAAACACTATTCATGAGTAGAGCCGAGGATTCAAGAAATAGTTTAACGTTCTCATCTCGGCACCGGAATCATAGACTTGGAACCTTTAATCATAGAATCATCATTTTTTTTCATCATAGAGTCATAGTCGTCGTCTTAGTCATTAAGGCTTGCAATATTGTAAAACTTAGTTTTTGGAGAAAAACGAATATTTTGAAAAACATTTGTAAACTTTTAGGAAGGAAAATCATGTTTTGGAATCGAGGGATTTGTAAAAACAATTATTATTTAGTAGTCAGAGTAATAACCAAAAACTTTCCTTAACTATAGAATGAAAATAAGTCAAATGGGACAATAAGAGAGAGTTCGGGAATAGTGGGCCCACCTCGAGTCAAATGAGGCGGCATACCAAATTTACGTATATTACAATTCATGGCGTCACTTGTGAGGGTCTTAGAGTAATCGAGTCCTATTTAGGTAAGTTCTGGATGTTTAGGAAGTTTTTCCGACATTTCGCGCGAGTTCTAATTCAATTTCGCCGAATGAATAGTAACTATTTTCAATCTTAGGTTTCAAGGAAAGGAATGGTCCCCGAGGCGCGAAAACAAGCCTACACGTTTAAGACATGCCAAAGAAAGGAAATAAAGTCTTACATACCTCTTTTCGCTCCTTACGCTATTCCAAATTCAAGCTCCAACTTCGCCAGAATCTACAAATTGGTCATGTTGACCAAACATGATTAGTGCCTTTAGAATTGAATTCTTAAAATAATGCTTGGCTACCGAAATTTCGGCAGCACTTCCTCCGTAAATACACCATCCTCAACATTCAACCTGGCCAAATTTTAATCAACGACAATCCGGGAATTCGACCCGGCCAATCTAGCAACAACAATGCCAATATTCATACTAGCAATCTCAATAACCAAACCAAAGTACATCCTAACAATTTAATCAACATATTACTTTCTTCAAAACCTTCCAACTTCCATAATAACAATAACAACTCAATAATTCATATACCAACAATATCATACAAGTCTCATTATCTTCCATGCATGCAAGAATCATTATATTCAATTTACATAAACTTCCACCATAAGCTTCCAACTACTACAACTTCACTAAACTCATTAAACTTTTATTTGCAACATAAAATCTAGCACACAACAACCAAAATACTAAATAATACTTGGCAACCAATCCTTCATAATTCACCATATATACACGGCCATACACGTGATACACAACTCACGGCCAACACCTATATATGCATATTCTTCTTGAATTTTTCCATCCCTTTCCATGCATCACACAACGCACAACACACACACATATATATATATCATACACGGCCACACTTCCATCTTCATGTTCCATATGAATTTCATCTATTTTTGTTTACTACAACTTACAAAAATATCCATAACATGTAAGAAAAGTTCAAACCTTACCTTTTTGCTTTGAATCTTCACTTAGCTACAATTGAAGACTTGCCAAAACTTGTATTTTCCTTGCTCCAAAGAACCCTCCACCATGCCAAGAACCCTTCAATGAATTGTTTGGCTAGGAGGAACAAGTTGGAAATTCTCCTCTTCTTTTTTTTTCTTTTTTTTTTCGGTTTCTTTCTTTTTTTCTACAAGGGCCGAATGGCTCCTTTGTTTTTCTCCTTCTCTCTCTTGTTCTTTGGCTCTTGAAATTTCTAGAGATTCTATGATAAAATATGAAGACTTGGTCTTCTTATTAGCTTATTCATTAAGCCTCTATGTGGCTTAAGCCCACACCAATTGGATGACCAACTTGGCCCAAATGGTCCATTAATTCCAAGCCCAATCTTTTTTTTTCTCTTGCAACTCATGAAAAATAATTTTTTTCCAAAATTCCAAATTTACCCTTCATCTTCCTCCATAATTCCACGAAACGTATTTGCGAATTTTCCTTTATGCCCTTGACCTTTCTTAATAATTCCACTTCTAATTACTTCATAAGCCATTCATAGGCTTAACAAAATAAAAATGGGGCCTTGCTTGTCGTCCTCCCGCAATTGTCTTGAATTATCCGATTGCACAAAATGCGGGATATAACATCCTCCCCCTTTAGAACATTCGTCCTCGAATGTTAAACTGGCCTCATAGTGTATTATGACACTTTGGGGAGGTCTCCTCCATAGATGCCTCACATCTCGCTTAACATATTCATTTTTGGAGACCCAGGTTACTTGTAGGCCGTGAGCCAATTAACTCCGCCCTGAATGCTGGCCTTGGGTTAATAGGTCCTTCTTATTGAGACTTGAATTATCCTGGTCCAGTTTAGGTCTAACATGCCCGTCTCCCCTTTATACTAGTCTAGTCCGTCCCAACCTACACGATTTCTATCGAGTTCCCAACCCAGTACGCTCAGTAATATAAGGCGCGATATATATAACATCGTAAAACCTAAATCAGTCGATGCATATACATTATAGAAAAATACTAATGATATACCTGGTACGGAGTCAGGGGATAGCTCAGGATCCTGTCGGCCAGCTAGCGCATGGGCATGGTATTGGGATCTACTCGAACTGGGTATGCCTTCATATATCTCTATAACGATCCGCTGATATCTGGGTCCTCTGCACTGAAGGGCGTACCAATGACGGTGGGTCAACTACTACTCTCGTGGGCTGAACCCGACTTCCGCCACGTCGAGATGGGCAGTCGCGCATAAAATGACCCGGCCTGGCGCAGGCATAGCAAACATCTGTACCCGCGCGACACGGCCCCGCATGTAATTTACGGCACCGAAGGCATCGTGATACTGGTGGTCTCCTCTGGCTAGACTCACCGCTATACCGGGAACCCAAAACTCCATAGCCCTGACCTGACCCGGCGGGCTGAGCTTGATCTCTATCATACCTCTGCGGGCAATCGCGCATCACATGGCCAATCCGACCGCAGACAAAACAAGCACCTGTATCTAAGTAACACTGTCCAGAGTGTGGCCTGTCACACCGCGCACACCGCGGTTGGGGTAGCCCCGTATTGCTGAAGTCGGCTCTATGCCGGGACCCCGAAACTCTGGCACTCCGATCCGGTCCTGAGTACTCAGAATGCTCCTGTACCTGTCTCTCTCCGTACTCCCTCCTAGCCCTTTTTCTGCGACCCCCATCACCAAATTCCACGCCCTGCTGGTGAGCCTGAGTGGCTACTATTTGGGTTAACAGAAGGATAGCCTGTCTCATCTCCTGAATTGGGGCCTCAGGTGGGGGAGCTGGAGGTGTTGGAGCTGAAATGGGAGCTCCTTCTTGCTCCCCTAACATCGGCGGAGTGCGAATAGCACGAGAGGTGGCCTCGTTGTAGGACTCACCCTCCTCAAGATTTACCGGCCTCCGCCTTTCTGCTGCTATCTTATCCTTCTCGGCGGCCGATGCTTTCATCTTCACAGGTGTCGCTGAAAATGTAACACCGGATTAGAAAGAAGGAAAACCTCTTATTATAGCTCTATCGCACGATCTAGGATACAAGGAAGGTCAAATTTCCTAAATGCCCTGCAGCCTCCTGTCTATAAGTGTGGCGCGCTACACACCCATAAACAAGACTCTACTGGACACGGCTCGTAGACAAACCCCTAGGACCGCCTGCTCTGATACCACTTTGTCACACCCCGATCTTACTAGGGTGTGATGGGCACCCGACCCCATATTCGGAGCCGAGCGAACCCGCTGACTCTTATTGCACGTATGAACTACACCGTTTTTTTTTGTTTTGACTAGCATTAACATGCATAGCACAATTAGGAACATAAACTAGTAAGCTTTACGGTCATACTATACAGCGACGGGGACAATCAGGAGTACCAATAGCTACTGTACATATCTGTCTACGAGCCTCTAAACATAGTAAACATATACATAGGGAGGGCCGAGTACTGCCGGGCCCGAATATGTACACCAAAAGTAGTACCAAGGAACTGGGCTCCGAAACAACTGGAGCGCTGCAAAAATGCTGCTGAGAGAACTCCTAGGGATCAACTCCGGCTATCTGCTGACCTGCGCGGCATGAAACGCAGCGCCCACATGAAGGGGCGTCAGTACGAATAGTGTACCGAGTATGTAAGACATGAAAAATAAAATAAACAAGAGCATAGATTATAAGTAACAATATCGTGGGGAGTCATGGATATATACTGAGATAAGAAAGTAACCTGTGCATAGAAACACCCCTTTCGGGCCGGATGCCATACATGCTTGTTTTTCCTTTTTAGAAAGAGAGTATTTCTTTTCATAGACATAGAAAATAGAATTTATGTCATGTCATAGTGTATCATAGTATCATAGCATAGCGTAGTATATCATAGTGTCATAGCATGGCATAGTATGTCATAGTAGCATAGCATAGCATAGTATATCATAGCATAGTAAGTCATAGCACCGAACGATGTCGGCTCGCCCACATAGCAAATCCCGCGTCCGGGCATCCCGCGTCCGGGATGATATCAAGTCAAGTACGGATACATGCACCGTGAGTATAGCCCGCAATGCTCATAGTTTCTCTGCCTTTTCCCAGTTTTCCCCAAATACATTTTTAAACATATATGTATATATATATACCATAGCATGCAGGGGAGCCCAAGGGAAATCATGTACTTATCGGAGTGACGTAAGGTCGGGAACCTCCGATTATGTTATAGAATAATTAAGGGCGCTCATCTCACCTTGAAGGGATGATTAATATAAGGCGAGACTATTAGTGGAGAGCAATATCATGAGAAAGTATAACATAGGATTATAGGGCATCGTTCGTGTACTTAGAATCTTTAAAGGAAAACACTATTCATGAGTAGAGCCGAGGAATCAAGAAATAGTTTAACGTTCTCATCTCGGCACTGGAATCATAGACTTGGAACCTTTAATCATAGAATCATCATTTTTTTCATCATAGAGTCATAGTCGTCGTCTTAGTCATTAAGGCTTGCAATATTGTAAAACTTAGTTTTTGGAGAAAAACGAATATTTTGAAAAACATTTGTAAACTTTTAGGAAGTAAAATCATGTTTTGGAATCGAGGGATTTGTAAAAACAATTATTATTTAGTAGTTAAAAGTAATAACCAAAAACTTTCCTTAACTATAGAATGAAAATAAGTCAAATGGGACAATAAGAGAGAGTTCGGGAATAGTGGGCCCACCTCGAGTCAAATGAGGCGGCATACCAAATTTACGTATATTACAATTCATGGCGTCACTTGTGAGGGTCTTAGAGTAATCGAGTCCTATTTAGGTAAGTTCTGGATGTTTAGGAAGTTTTTCCGACATTTCGCGCGAGTTCTAATTCAATTCTGCTGAATGAATAGTAACTATTTTCAATCTTAGGTTTCAAGGAAAGGAATGGTCCCCGAGGCGCGAAAACAAGCCTACACGTTTAAGACATGCCAAAGAAAGGAAATAAAGTCTTACATACCTCTTTTCGCTCCTTACGCTATTCCAAATTCAAGCTCCAACTTCGCCAGAATCTACAAATTGGTCATGTTTACCAAACATGATTAGTGCCTTTAGAATTGAATTCTTAAAATAATGCTTGGCTACCGAAATTTCGGCAGCACTTCCTCTGTAAATACACCATCCTCAACATTCAACCTGGCCAAATTTTAATCAACGACAATCCGGGAATTCGACCCGGCCAATCTAGCAACAACAATGCCAATATTCATACTAGCAATCTCAATAACCAAACCAAAGTACATCCTAACAATTTAATCAACATATTACTTTCTTCAAAACCTTCCAACTTCCATAATAACAATAACAACTCAATAATTCATATACCAACAATATCATACAAGTCTCATTATCTTCCATGCATGCAAGAATCATTATATTCAATTTACATAAACTTCCACCATAAGCTTCCAACTACTACAACTTCACTAAACTCATTAAACTTTTATTTGCAACATAAAATCTAGCACACAACAACCAAAATACTAAATAATACTTGGCAACCAATCCTTCATAATTCACCATATATACACGGCCATACACGTGATACACAACTCACGGCCAACACCTATATATGCATATTCTTCTTGAATTTTTCCATCCCTTTCCATGCAACACACAACACACAACACACACATATATATATATATATATATCATACACGGCCACACTTCCATCTTCATGTTCCATATGAATTTCATCTATTTTTGTGTACTACAACTTACAAAAATATCCATAACATGTAAGAAAAGTTCAAACCTTACCTTTTTGCTTTGAATCTTCACTTAGCTACAATTGAAGACTTGCCAAAACTTGTATTTTCCTTGCTCCAAAGAACCCTCCACCATGCCAAGAACCCTTCAATGAATTGTTTGGCTAGGAGGAACAAGTTGGAAATTCTCCTCTTCTTTTTTTTTTTTTCTTTTTTTTTGGGTTTGTTTGTTTTTTTCTACAAGGGCCGAATGGCTCCTTTGTTTTTCTCCTTCTCTCTCTCTTGTTCTTTGGCTCTTGAAATTTCTAGAGATTCTATGATAAAATATGAAGACTTGGTCTTCTTATTAGCTTATTCATTAAGCCTCTATGTGGGCTTAAGCCCACACCAATTGGATGACCAACTTGGCCCAAATGGTCCATTAATTCCAAGCCCAATCTTTTTTTTCTCTTGCAACTCATGAAAAATAATTTTTTTCCAAAATTCCAAATTTACCCTTCGTCTTCCTCCATAATTCCACGAAACGTATTTGCGAATTTTCCTTTATGCCCTTGACCTTTCTTAATAATTCCACTTCTAATTACTTCATAAGCCATTCATAGGCTTAACAAAATAAAAATGGGGCCTTGCTTGTCGTCCTCCCGCAATTGTCTTGAATTATCCGATTGCACATATTGTTGTCTAAAAAAAAAAAAAAAAAATTGAGTACGTAGTAGGAGTCAGCGGGTTCGCTCGGCTCCGGTTACGGGGTCGGGTGCCCATCACACCCTGATCAAGATTGGGGTGTGACAAAGTGGTATCAGAGCAGGTCGGTCCAGGGGTTGTCTGCAAAGTCGTGTCCGGTAGAGTCCTGTTTATGGTGTGAAGCCGGCCACATTTATAAACGGGAGGCTACGGGGCATTTAGGAATTGTTGACCTTCTTTCTGTCCTATGATCGTGCGATAGATAGAGCCGAGTCCTAGGAAAATGGAATCTCCTATATAGACTTTACCTACGACGGAAGAAAGTGAGAGGCGATACGGAAAGTTACAGGGATTTGAATGGTGAGAACGATAAAGGAGGCCCTACCAGAATAGATACGTCTAAGAGAAAGAAGCGCGAAAAGGAAATACGATAAACTGGCAATAAGCGAGGTGCAATGTTTCGGAAAGGCTATGGATTTGGTGTGGCGATGAACATGTGAATACTACTACCAAGAATTTAGAGGACCCGGATGGATAGTAGTTATACCCACAGGCGGAAAGTGAACATCGGGAAACAAAAAGGGCAAAACAGTCATTGTAAAGGAAAGGACGTATTACGAAAACGTCCCGGAAGCTGTAAAGTTTCGGTTGGCTCTAGATCATGTAATAAAGGTCATACGAGGAAGTGGACGCGATTATATCAGCGTTAAGGCACCAGATTCTACCAAAGACTTGAGGTTAAGCGTGCTCAGGTGGGAGCGATCCTATGATGGGTGACCCCCTGGGAAGTTGACAAGAAATCTTGTGAATTGAGATATAAGAGACAAATGAAAAGCTAGGGTAGCCTAAGGAAATTGGAGTATATGGGATAGCTGGAAACCTTAAAAGGACGCGTAAGACGAGGCGAATTGGCTCGGTAAAAGACGGGGAGTACAATACAACCCTAGAATTAGAATAGGCTTGAACAGTGGTTGGAAATAGTCTGCGGGCTAGTTGCTGGAAAAAAATATATATGCACATATAAACGCGTAGGGTATTCCGCGTGTGGTTATATCGAAGGATTTTGTGCCAAGAACAAAAGTAGCAGACGCTTGAGATATGAACGTACAGTTACGATACCAACGCGTAGTTAAGGAAAAACCACGAACAAGCGAACTAAGGGAGTGAAAAGACGAATAGTGAGTGAAAAATGTGGATAAAAGGAGGACATAGATGGAAGGTAAAAAGAAAGCGTGGGATAAAAAGGTTCCGAGGTGTCGGGCACGGAGTTAGAAGGAAGATGAAAGGCAAGATATAAACGGAGACTTTATGAAGGATCCATATATAAAGAGCCCCTTAAAAGGGGGGGGGAGATCGTATTAGAAGGGGATCACCATATTTTCAAGTACAGGAAAAAGGAAACCTATGACACGAAGAAGGAACTCATGAAAGGCCAAATGGTTTCATTATGACAAGATAAGGCGGACGATAAGGAACGGGCATAAAGGAAAGAGCAATCACAAAAGGAACCCTCCCTGAGTATAAAGACGCCCATAAGGTTAGTTGAACATTCGAGGACGAATGTTCTAAAGGGGGGGAGGATGTTATAGCCCGTATTTCGTACGACCGGATGTCGCGAGACAATGGTGAGAAATTAAGGACAAGATTATGTTCTAAATAATTTTAGTGTCGGAGTCGTTGGGAATATTATTTATGAATATTGGTATTGTGGAAATATTGAGAAAGGCTAAGGGCAAGAAGAGAAATTCGCAAAATGGGCTGTGAAAATAATGTGGAAGGTTAGGGACATAATGGTAATATTAAGGAAAGTCGAGGGGTAAAATAGTAATTTCACCAAGTTCAAGAAAAAGGTCTTGAAAAGGGGCCAAAGCTTATGTGGCAAGACATTTAGTCTTCTTGGATTAAATTTTAAGAAATTTCAAGAAAGGTCTAGAGAAAAAAATAATAAAGAAAAGGAGGAAAAAGAAGAAAATCTAGAGAGGTGGCATGTGCCCCTCACATGATCATATATATATATATATATATGTAGGGTGATAAGTTATTCATCATCCTAAGTGAAGAATCAAGAAAGAAAAGAAAAGAAGAAAGTAAGAAAAAAAAAAAAAGAGGAGGTTCGGCCATGCTTGGGAAAAAGAGGAACCTTGAGAAAAATTTTGCAAAAATTATTTTCCTACCAATTGAAGGGCCCTTAGCAAGGTGGAGTATTCATTGGAGCAAGAAAGTTTCATATTCGTGCAAGTTACAATTTTAGTCAAGTGGGAGACAAGAAGGAAAGGTAAGAACCAATTTTCCTTTAAGTGTTATGGATGTTTGGTACATATTGTAGAGTATAGAAACGGATGAAAATTTATGGAAACATGGAAGTTGTGGTTGTGTCCGTGTGGTGCATGGTGTAGGCCGTGTGTATGTGTGTTGTTGTATGAAAGAGTGATGAATCAATTTCATGTAGTAAGTTGGTTGTTGTAATGTGTAGAAATAAATAAAAGTGTATGGAACAAGAATTTTGTTGTTGTGGCCGTGTGCATGCATGGTTGATGGAACAATGATCCAATGATTTTATTTAGTGTTTTGGTTGTTGTTGTAATGTAAGGAAAAGGGTGAAAATTCATGAAAAGTATGCATGTGTGTAGGTGTAGAAAAACGGATTGAATTTATTTAATGATTCGGAGGGTTGAGAATTGGGTTGTGGTGATTAAATTTGAAAGAGAGAATTAAATTGTTATTGTTTTTGTTGAAATTGGAAGGTGTTGAATAAAGTAGTATGTTGATGGAATCATATTGAATAGAATCGAATGTTGAAGTGTTGCTAGAATAGTCGCTAATATTGTTGTTGGTTTGGCCGGGTTGTATTCCCGGGGTTGTTGTTGATTGAAATCGGCCAAGTTGAACTTGGTGGCATGGTATATTTACAGGGGAAGTGCTGCCGAAATTTCGGTAGCCAAGTGTTATTTTAAGAATCCAATCCTAAATGCTCTAATCAAGTTTTGGTAAACATGACCAAATTGTAGATTTTGGCGAATTTGGAGCTTGAATTTGGAACAGCATAAGGAGCGGAAAGAGGTATGTAAGACTTCACCCTTCTTTCTATGGCATGTCTTAGACGTACTAAGTTGGATACGGGCCTCGGGGACCATTCCTTTTCTCGAAATCAAGATTGGAATTCGCTACTATTCATTCAGTAGAATTGAACTAGAAATGGTGCGAAATGTTGGAAAACTTCTTAGACCTCTAGAACTTGCATAAATGAGACCCGATTACTTTAAAACTCTCATAAGTAATGTCATGAGACGTATTACACGTAAATTGTGTGCGCCGCCTCATTTGACCCGAGGTGGGCCCATTGTTCCGACTTTCCCTACTGCTCGTTTGGCTTGTTTTGGAGTGGAATCCTAAGGAAACCTCGATCCTTGTCCCGATTATCAAACGATAGGTACAACGCTATCCTAATGTAAAAATGTCTATGATGACCGTGATAACCATAATGCTAAGAAAGAATATACGTCCATGATAAGTACGACAAAGATGATTCCTTGACTAAGGTGAAGAATATGATCTTATAATGATAACGATAGAATCGAAAATGAGAAAATGCCTACGATAGTTATGTTGATAATATGTTCTTCTATAAAAACGAAAATATGGAAATGTTAAACCATTTCTTGATATCTCGATCTATTATAAATATGGCCCTTGCAAAAAAGGTTCTAAGAAGATGAAACTATACCTTATGACCCTATTTGATGTTTTCTCATAAATGACGCTTTTCATGGGTAACTTTGCCTTATGATACACGATAGAATCGAAAATGAGAAATATGACACATGTTATTGATGAATGTGTATGTATATGGGGAACGGGGAGGGCAATGTGTCCATTTTTTGATATCTCGACCTTATCATCCGGACGCGGGTTCTAAGAAGATGAAACTATACCTTATGACCCTATTTGATATATTCTCATAAATGTTGGGACAACGTCGGGGGGGGGGTGGGAGAGCCGACGTACTCGGCGTACGACGAACGTAAAACGTAAGTAAAGAACACCGTATACCGTTTTACGAAATGCTGCGCTCTTGTATATGTGATATGTATAATATGTTGGGACAACTTTCGGGGGAAGGGGGGTGGGAGAGCCGATGTGCACAAAGCGGCCCGTGAATGTAAATAAAGGACACCGTTCCCGAAATGTTTGTTTTACATGTAAATAAGAAGTACCGTTTTCCGGAAAGAAACTAAGCATGCGTGGCATCCGCCCCTCGAAAGGCACTCACATGTACAAGTTACATCTAACCCGAGATAAGCTCCATATGTTTGTGCGTTATTATTCATACCGCATATGCCTTTATCATGTTGTACTATTCATGTCTTACATACTCGTTACAATGCATAAATGTTTGCAGACGGTCGAGTACAGCCATACCGCGCGGTACTCCCGGATGAATAGCGACCGGGACGGAGAAGATGCTTCGAAATGTTGGCAAGCTCCACTGTGCGGGTGTCGCGAGTCGTCGGTACATGTGCCGGGATTTTCGAAAAGAGACTTTGCGGAGACAGGAGTCATCGGTTTAGGTCTAAGTTATGATACGACTATATCATAGCTAACATGTTTTATTTGATTTAAGAACAACGAAAGGATATTTTAACAAACTATTTATGTTTACTTGTCTTAGAGGTTTCGAAAAAAAAAAAAATTGAGTAGGTAGTAGGAGTCTCGGCGTTCGCTCGGCCCGGTCACGGGGTCGGGTCAGCTCCGGGATCGGGGTGGTGTGATGGGCACCCGACCCCGTGACCGGAGCCGAGCGAACCCGCTGACTCCTACTACGTGCTCAATTTTTTTTTTTCGAAACCTCTAAGACAAGTAAACATAAATAGTTTATTGAAATATCCTTTCGTTGTTCTTAAATCAAATAAAACATGTAACTGTATATAATTCGTATCATAACACAAACTGACTCCCGAAACCCATGACTCTGTCTGCAAAGTCTCTATCCGTACTCGAAAATCTCCGGCACACGTACGCCGACCGGCGACACCCGCAAATGCCGTGGAGCTTGCCAACCTCGTCAAGCATCTTCTGTCCTGGTCGCTATTCATCCGGGGAGTACCGCGCGGTACGAACGCAACCCCCCCCCCAAAGAAATAGGGCCGCATTTAGCATTGTACCGAGTATGTAAGACATGAATAGTAACATGATAAAGGCATACGTTTATGAATAATAACGGCACAAACATATGGAGCTTATCCGGTTAGATGTAACTTTGTACACGCGAGTGCCTTTCAGTGCGGATGCCACGCATGCTTAGTTTTTCCCGTAAAACGGTACTTATTTACATATACGTAAAATGAACATTTCGAGAACGGTGTCCTTTATTTACATTCGTACGCCGAGTACATCGGCTCTCCCACCCCTTTTCCCCAATGTCCCAACATATTATACATATCACATATACAGAGAATGTAGCATTTCGTAAAAAAAGATAGATACGTTGTTCTTTACTTACGTTCGTACGCCGAGTACGTCGCTCCCACCCCCTCCCCAACAAACACCCAACATATAATATATATCACATATACGTACGCCGTTTCCGGCCCCATATCCCGCGTCCGGCATCCCGCGTCCGGATGATAAGCCACCGAATCAGTGGACACAAACTTCGCCCTCCCCATTCCCTATATACATACACATTCATCAATATCATGTGTCATATAAACAAGATGCACATATACGTGTATCATAAGGCAAAGTTACCCATGAAAAGCGTCATTTATGAGAAAACATCAAATAGGGTCATAAGGTATAGTTTCATCTTCTTAGAACCTTTATGGCAGTCATTCCCTATAATAGAGTCGAGATATCAAGAAATGGTTTAACATTTCCATATTTTCGTTTTTATAGAAGAACATATTATCAACATAACTATCGTAGGCATTTTCTCATTTTCGATTCTATCGTTATCATTATAAGATCATATTCTTCACCTTAGTCAAGGAATCATCTTTGTCGTACTTATCATGGGACGTATATTCTTTTCTTAGCATTATGGTTATCACTTACATCATAGACATTTTTACATTAGGATAGCGTTGTACCTATCGTTTGATAATCGGGACAAGGATCGCAGGTTTCCTTAGGATTCCACTCCAAAACAAGCCAAACGAGCAAGAGGGAAAGTCCGGGAACAATGGGCCCACCTCGGGTCAAAATGAGGCGCGCACACAATTTACGTGTAATACGTCTCATGACATTACTTATGAGAGTTTTAAAGTAATCGGTCTCATTTATGCAAGTTCTAGAGGTCTAAGAAGTTTTCCAACATTTCGCACCATTTCTAGTTCAATTTACTGAATGAATAGTAGCGAATTCCAATCTTGGATTTCGAGAAAAGGAATGGTCCCCGAGGCCCGTATCCAACTTAGTACGTCTAAGACATGCCATAGAAAGAAGGGTGAAGTCTTACATACCTCTTTCCGCTCCTTATGTCGTTCAAATTCAAGCTCCAAATTCGCTAAAATCTACAATTTGGTCATGTTTACCAAAAACTTGATTAGAGCATTTAGGATTGGATTCTTAAAATAACACTTCCCATACCGAAATTTCAAGTAAAGACTTTCCGTAAATATACCATGCCACCAAGTTCAACTTGGCCGATTTCAATCAACAACAACCCCCGGAATACAACCCTATCAAACCAACAACAATATTAGCGACTATTCTAGCAACACTTCAACATTCGATTCTATTCAATATGATTCCATCAACATACTACTTTATTCAACACCTTCCAATTTCAACAAAAACAATAACAATTTAATTCTCTCTTTCAAATTTAATCACCACAACCCAATTCTCAACCCTCCGAATCATTAAATAAATTCAATCCGTTTTTCTACACCTACACACATGCATACTTTTCATGAATTTTCACCCTTTTCCTTACATTACAACAACCAAAACACTAAATAAAATCATTGGATCATTGTTCCATCAACCATGCATGCACACGGCCACAACAACAAAAATTCTTGTTCCATACACTTTTATTTATTTCTACACATTACAACAACCAACTTACTACATGAAATTGATTCATCACTCTTCATACAACAACACACATACACACGGCCTACACCATGCACCACACGGACACAACCACAACTTCCATGTTTCCATAAATTTTCATCCGTTTCTATACTCTACAATATGTACCAAACATCCATAACACTTAAAGGAAAATTGGTTCTTACCTTTCCTTCTTGTCTCCCACTTGACTAAAATTGTAACTTGCACGAATATGAAACTTTCTTGCTCCAATGAATACTCCACCTTGCTAAGGGCCCTTCAATTGGTAGGAAAATAATTTTTAAAATTTTTCTCAAGGTTCCTCTTTTTCCTAAGCAACGGCCGAACCTCCTCTTTTTTTTTTTTTTCTTACTTTCTTTTCTTTTTTCTTTCTTGATTCTTCACTTAGGATGATTAATAACTTATCACCCTACATATATATATATATATATGATCATGTGAGGGGCACATGCCCTCTCTAGATTTTCTTTTTTTCCTCCTTTTCTTTATTATTTTTTTCTCTAGACCTTCTTGAAATTTCTTAAAATTTAATCCAAGAAGACTAAATGTTCTACACATAAGCTTTGGCCCCTTTTCAAGACTTTTTCTGAACTTGGTGAAATTACTATTTTACCCTCGACTTTCCTTAATATTACCATTATGTCCCTACCCTTCCACATTATTTTCACAGCCCATTTTGCTAATTTCTCTTCTTGCCCTTAGCCTTTCTCAATATTTCCACAATACCAATATTCATAAATAATATTCCCAACGACTCCGACACTAAAATTATTTAGAACATAATCTTGTCCTTAATTTCTCACCATTGTCTCGCGACATCCGGTCTGTGACTGGTGTCCTACCTGGACACCCATACGTACCTACCTAACAGATCCGACATACCAAATTGCTAATCCATACATATATACATAGATTCATACATGTACATAACATACATTGCGAATATACATACGCATATATACATACCGGTACCGTACGTGTCGTTAGGCCGTTATATCGTACAAAGTCGCATCGCACATACCTACTCGGGACAACGATAACCCACAACCCACAAACATGTTCCGCGTACCTCTAACATACCGAATGGGGGAATCAAAGACGGACAGCCCCGCCGTACCCAAATGATCATATATATATAACAAACAAGACAAGAAAGATATATACTAAAAGTATCGCCCGGATCAGAAAGGAGCTCTCCAAACAGACCGATAACCTAAACCCGCGGCGTATCCGTGTGGCGCGTTCGTACCGTGGGCATGTCACACACGAAGAAGCAAGTGGGGTAGTACGAAGTGTACCGAGTATGTAAAGCGAAACATAACATACATAATTAAAATCCGTAGAATCAAATATAAAATCGTAGCGTATTTGGAATACAGAGATAGAGCGCGTACGTAATTCGATTCGTAGCGAGTCGGACTTACGAACGCACGTACGGCGCGTAACCGTACTTACAAAGCGCACGTACGTACTCGTCGCATCCGAACCGTAATTCAAACGTATGACGTACCGAATCGTAGTCCGAACCGATTTTCGTAAGTGTGCGACGGAGTCATGATCCAAACCGGACATGCGTAACCATACGTACGTAATCATGCATGCAAGAGTCATAATCATATGCATGCATGTACGTACATATCGATATCGATACCAACTACATGCACAGATCCCGCCCTTTTAGTAAGGACGCGGTGTCGTAACCCGCCCTCGTAGTACGGACGCCACGTACGGAGATAATCGCATCAAATGCCATCCCTGGCCGCCATCCCCATAATATCACATAATCGCATCATATCGCATCATATCGATACGTACGTATCCCCGCCCGCACAATCCGAGGGACGCGGTGAACAATGCAAGGAGGTGCACGACTACGTAACCCGGCCCGGCGCAGTTGAAGGAAGCATTGAGGCATCCACGAACGACAATGAGAAACCATATACATACGTACCGACACATACGTACGTGATCAAACCGAAGTAGTTCGAAGGTAAGTCAAATCGAGTAACGGATCGTATCGCAACGCAGTATCCGTAATCGTTCCATTTAATAATATCAAGATTCGTATAGATGGTCATAATACTCATTAGTTAGCGTGACGGTAACATAATTTAGAGTTACTTATGAAGAACGGACGAGAAACAGATCAATTTGAACCATACCGGAGTATCGGGTTTTATGGGCCCACCTCGGACCCGACCATAATAAATACATAAATTATGGATAATAACCCTTAGGGAGTCGTTCATAATCATTTCAAAGTATTTCGACTCCATTTATGGAAGTTTCATACTTATAGGTCAACTTTAGAAGAAATTGGTTCAATCTTACCGAATGATTTGGCGCTATTTTCAATCTCGAATTCCGAGAGGCAAAAGTACAATCAAAAGCTCGTTTTCAAGCCCGATAGGCTCGTAACATGCCAAAGAATAAAAGGCAAGGCTTTACATACCTTGATAGTGCCTTACGCGCGTCCAATCTCAATTCCCGTTTCGTCCAAAATCCGCAAATGGTCATTCTTTACCGCTACTATTCATGCAAGTCAACATTCAACTTTGGGGTTATACTTGGCTACGGAAATTCGCAAAGACTTCCCCTACAAATACGACGTCCCCGAGATTCAACTCGGCTCAAAATAATCAACAACAACCCAACAACAATACCAAGAATCAACAACAACACAATAAAGCACTAACATAGTTAATCTTCTTTCTTCATAAAGCAACAATTTCCATTCTAACTTCACATTTCCAAATCAATATCCATATTTTCATACTCATTTACTCATGCAAGAACATTCAAATACAATTCGGGAGCATTTCACATTATTTCACAAGTTATACAAGAGTTCCACCGAAACCATAACTTATTCAATTCTTCTAATCTTTAACATACAAGTTCATAGCACGTTTATCATCCAAATTCCATCAACAACTTAATCATATTTCACACCTTAAACACTTCATTCCCACCATTTCATAAATTCATACTAAATCGACATAGACTTCCACATTCCATTTTCATACAAACTTACATCATTTTTCCTACACTTACAATACAAGGATCATAACAACACATCTAACATATCAAACAAATCAATTCATCATCATTTCCAATTCTTCCATATCCACGGCCAACTTCTATATTTTTCCAACTCAATCAAATTCATTCTACTTTCATTTCCAATATAGATTACACCACAAACACACTAGATTACAACATAAAATTCAACACATCTCATTTGTACAAACACACACACATGCGGCCCTATACATGCATGAACACCTATCATGCAAACTTCCATATTTTCATAGTTTCTTCTCATTTCTACATATTACAACATTAACCAACCATCATAACATAAGAAAATACATTAATTCTTACCTTTTCTCAAGTTCTTCCACTTGCCACCAAAGATGGTTTCTTGCCAAAATAATTATACCAACTTGTAGAGGCTCTTGCACTTAGTAATAATTTCACAAGAAATGAATTTTGAACCAAAGGATTTGGCTCCAAGAATTTTTTCTTTTCTTTTTCTTTCTTTTTTTTTTTCTTGATTTCTCTAAGCTAAGGATCACTTATATAATGTCACATGCACTTTTCTCTTTTTTCTTCTTGATTTTTTCTTTTAATTTCTTGAATTTTTCCCTTAGGCCTTCTCCAATATTGCTTATATATTGCTCCCCCTTCACTTAATTAATCAAACATGACCATCACACCCTTAATCCGATGGCTTGACCATGGCATGTTGGGGCCGAGCGAACCCGTCCATAATACTCATAGCCATACCGGGCCCACAAAACATAACATAAGCACAGGTTTTCCAAAATTCTTTTTTTTTCTCTTCCAAACAATTCTTCATGAATTATATTTATATCGCAATTACAAACCAATTCCGCGAAACAAATTTCCAAAATTCCAATTTTGCCCTTAGGCCTTCTCATCAACTCATCTCGGTACATATCCAAACACAACAAATGGTAGCATAACGAACACATAATCGATAAGAGAAATAATCAACTTGATACTTAAATCCGAAATACAAGTCATCAGGTTACTTCCATTTTGAAAAACATTTTCGAATACGCAAAAATGTTAACGGATGAACGTACGCCCGATCCATAAATAAAATAATAAATAAAATAATAATATACAAACGTACCGTCACGTATCATACATCCTACCAAATCATAATGTTGTATCAGGTCAAAAATCATATCCTCAAACCATACATATTACAAGTCATATACCACATATACACACATACCAATGCCAAAATACTTAACTTTTGTTTTTAGAAAAATATTTCCGTCCCGCATATGCGGACACGTCATAGAAACCGATGTTAATCGCATATTCACAGGGAACGTACGGCCCGATCCATAAATAAAATAATAATAATCACAAACGTACCAAGTTATCATACATCCTACCACATATCATGTTGTATCATCCGTTCGACACGCATATATCCTCAAGTCATCACATATTACATACCACATATACATACATACCGCGATTTCAAGAACCCGACGGTACTATCGCATATTCACATACCGCCAAGAACCCAAATGTAATATTACCTATACAAATATACAACGGCAAGAACCCACGGTAATACCACACATACACATATACCGCGGCCAGGAACCCAGCGGTAACAACATACCAAACCGAACCTCAGAATCATAGTCCCATATCAAATTCACATGCATAAGGACAAATAAATAATTAGGTTACCTTCCAAAAATTCGATGGCCAATTACATTTACTAACATCGGAAAGTGCAGAGACAAGTTTCAGATTTATCAGAATTAGTATACAAAAGTTACAACCTTCTAAAATCGTTCTTATGTGTCAAACTGTATTATAAAACTCAATGAAGTAGTTAAAATAATTATCTTATAATGGTTGGAGCAATGGTCAAAAGTTCTCCTTTCAAAATCACACAAATACACCAAACAAGGCGACATAGGAGATCTCGGAATGCGTGGTCGGGGTCAAGTCGAGGCGGCAGACATAAATCACGAACATTAGGCCCTATAAGGCTAACTATAAAAGTCTCGGAGCGATTCGGATTCATTCGCGAAAGTTACAAAGGTTTAAGCATTATTATAACCAAAGGTAGGCATTATGATTCAATTGCAAATGAATAGTAACCAAAATCAAACTCGGATTTGTAGGAGCGAGAAATTATCCCCGAGGTTCCGTTTCGGCCTAGTAGGTCTAGGACATGCCATATGAAGAATATGTAAGCTTTACATACCTTAGTCGCTCCTTAAGCTTGCCAAAACTCAATTCCCGTTTCCTCCAAAATCTGCATTTGGTCACATTTACCAATTGTCACTCATAAGCTTTAAGGCTAAAATTTGGAAGTAGTGCTTGTTTATGGAAATTTCGACAGCACTTCCCCTATAAATATAACGTCCCCGAGGATTCAACTCGACCAATCCAACAACACAATACCAACAACAACAATCACCAACAACGACATCCAATTCAAAACGCATTCTAGCACCAATAACGCTTTTCTACATAAGTTGTCAACATTCATAATCTTCAAGGTAATCACTTACATACAATTTAACATTATCATTTATTCATCCAAATACTAATCCGAACTCGTTCCAACGACATTTAAAAGCATTCTAACCAAATCACATAAACGTTCAAACAATCCAACAACTACTCCAATTGGCCGAAAACTACTCCAAACTCAATACAACATCCACAACACATTTTTCATTTCCAAATTTGTTCTTTTCATCAACAATTCACATATTTACAATGTCATTTCCATAGGTACAACATTTACATAAAAACACATTAAAGTGCCAAACGCCCCAAATCATTTACAATCTTCAACTTAGTTCATAAAACTCTCATTTAAACATAGACATTCGTAACGGCGACAATCAAATTACTACATAATATTATTACATTCTTGTCATACATAATGACCCATTTTCGGCCACACCACACACACACCATATTAATGATTCTCTTCTATTTCAACACACTACAACAACCAAACATGCTAGAATAGAATTGTTCAACACTTCCCAACACAACATACATATACACGGCCACACCTACACACACCCTCACTTTCTACATGCCATATTTCAAAATTTTCATCCATTTTAGTATACTACAACATAAGCACATCATTCATAAACCATAAAACAAGCTTAATTCTTACCTTTCTTCTTCAACTTCCAACTTGCCTAGGGTTGTCAAATGTTGAAAACGAATGGTCTATCGCCTCAAACAACAACTCCACGTCGATGAGGACCCTTCAATTAGTGGTTCTACTAGGATGAAATAATTTTGGAAGGACAAATTTTTGGTCTTGAATTTTCAAGCTTATGGCCGAATGGCTCTAGGTTTGTTCTTCAAGTTTCTTGATTTTTTTCTAAGTCTTGAAAATGAGAAGATGACTAAGTGGTCATCTTTTGTATACACACATATATATGCACACAAGTGTCCAATGGGTTGGACTAATTAAATTATGCCAAACCATGTGTGGGACCTACATGACCACATGGATGATCTCATAAATTTTTCTTGAATTTTCATCTTTCCAAAATTCCTTTTAAGTCCCCATTTTTCCAAATTCCAATTTTGCCCTTAGCCTTTCTCGATATTTCCACAAGCCATTTTGTGAATTTCCACTTTTACCCCTAACCTTTCTTAATATTTCCGCATTAATACTTTCATACCCAACTCATGTAAGTTTAACAAGATCAATATGTAGCATTGCCCTTGTCTCGTCACAACGATTTCAAACTATCCGAATGTGCGAACTCACGGGATATAACAATTACAAGCCCTCTCCAAATTCTTTTTACCATATCGATATCGACCTTCTAATTATTATTATCCTCAATTCAAAGAATTAACTTCTTTCTCGATGTCGGCCGTACTGCGAACTTAGTCAAATTCTATCATTACTATTAGTACGACCTTTCAAGTCATATCACAAACCTATATCTCATTCTCTTTTTATTTCCCGGAAAATTTACAGAGTTTCCTCCGTAATTGTATATCTCAAAACCTCGCACGCAGAAATACCAACAATGCCTCACATGGCCAACATATGTATATAAATATATCATATCGTATCACGGCCACACGGGAGCCAATATCAACAATGAAGGTACGAAAATGATGAACATACCTCGTATGCCCAACTCAAACCGCACCGTTACACTTTCTTGTTTACTTTCCCTTTTAATCTTCAACTTGTATTTCAATCGTGCTTCAATATCTTACCCGACATATATCTCTCATACCTTTGCTTACCCGCGTGCTTCGTAACTCCCCGTATCGCTAGTCACTTCCTTCATCAACGCCATTCTATCGAAATCAAAGGTTAGTATATGAATCTCGTTCTCATGGCTTAGCTCTATGGCACGATCTCGTATGTGAAAGAAGAGTAACCACCCTAGATGCCCGTAGCCTCCTCGTTATAAAATGTGGCGCTTCACACCATAAACGGTGACTCATCGGACACGACTTTGCGTACAACCCTAGACGAATCGTTCCGATACCAATTTGTCACACCCTAACTTTCCATAGGAATGATGGGCACCCGACCCTTACTTAGGGCGAGTGAACCATTTGTCTCATGATACTCATAATCATGTTTGGGCCCTTAAATCATGACATGAGTGCACGATGTAAGCTTTTAAAAAAAAAACATGCTTTTTAAATCTTGTCTCGAATCGAGGAAAATCCGTAAACATATGAAACCGTAATATAATGCATAATGATACATGACTTCGAAAGCGCTTACAAAACGACATATTATATACATGACTGTCCGCAAAGTATCTAACATAAAACAAGATATCATAACATAAATATTCGACTCGAGAAGACTCCGGAAGGAAATGGAGCTCGCCAATCCGAAACTCGGAACATCTTCCGCTAATGTCCCTATCATCCGTATACACTTGCGTGGCATAAAATGTAGCCCCCGAAGAAGGGCCGATTAGGTACGAGATATGTACTGAGCATGTAAAGCATGGAAGACAAGAACAAGATCATACTGAAATAAGGAGTATAGAGAATCATAAGGCTTGCCTCTGAAACATAAATCATGCATGTCAATATTATATAGTACATATGCATATGCATAACATGTCCCGACCCTCTCGTGAGGGACTCGGTAGATAAAATCATCATATCATGTATATATAACGTGCCCCGGCCCCCTAGTGAGGGACGCGATAAGTAAAATCATCATATCATCATGTCATCATGTCATCATGCCATCATATATATATATATATACCGTACCCGGCCCTCTAGTGAGGGACTCGGTGAATAGCGTGTCCCGGCCCTCTAATGAGGGACTCGGTAAAGGAGATCCTGTCTCCATCATGTATACCATACTCGGCCCATCCTCGTAATGGGCGCCATCATCATATCGTATAACGTGCCGACCTACAGTGAGGACGCGGTGAATAACATGCCCGGCCCTCTAGGCGAGGGACGCGGTGGTACATGCGGTGGAGTTGCACGAATACATGCCACAGCCCGGACGACAACGGTGAAAGAAGTAATAACAGCTCGCACGAGCAGAGTAGTGACAAACCATATGCACATACATCATCATTATAGACTCAATGGATTAGTAAATAGTCGACGCCCGAGAGTTAAAACGGTAATCATGTTAAGTTCTTTCAAAACAAAAGTCGTTAGGACTGTACAAAGAGAATCTCGGGGACCACGGATATGCATCAAACCAATCTGGGCCCGCCCATGAAAATTACGGGCTTTATGCGTTATAGAATCATTTGCGAAAATATCAAAGCAATTCGGTTCCGTCTATGAAAGTTACGGCCATTATTAGCCATAGGATCTTTTAAGAACAAAAATCTTTATGCAACCTTTAGAATCCAATCACATAAGAGCCATAAAGACCATAGTTCTACTACATTAAGAATGCCAACATTAAGAGATGATTAAGAATCGTAAACATGCTCGGATCGTAAGAATAGAGTTACCCCGAGGCTCGTATCATAGCCTACTTGCAACTAGGACATGCCAAAAGAAAGAAAGGTTAGGCTTTACATACCTCGTCCACTCCCTAAGCTAATCCAAACTTAAGTCTCGGCTTCAAGATCTACAACAACGTCATTAGGCACCAAACATTAGCCATAGGTACTTAAGAATTCAATTCTAAGCTAGCACTTCATCTACAGAAATTCGGGCAGCATTTCCCCTATAAACTCAACATCCCCGAGAATTCAACTCGGCCAATCTTCAACAACAATACCAACAATCATATTAACAACATAAATAATCCATTCAAAACGCATTATAATGCTAGCAACTCTTTTCTACATAATTCGACGACATTCCATTTATATTCAATTCAACTACATACATTCAAGTCGACATTATCGCTCACATGTTCAAGTACTACTCCGAGACCATTCAAACGAGATTCAAGAATACTTCAAACAATCCGTACAATATTAAAAACAATACAACCAATGTACGACATAACCCGAAACCTCCCAACTTCAATGGGAACAACAACAATACATTTCTTTCTTCCAAATTCATGAACTACATCAACAATCCATATGTTCACAACATTATCTTCATAAATACAAGGAACTATATTTGATTCACATTAGCTTCCAAAAACAGCCCACACACGATTTTAACTTCAACTTAAATCCTTAATCCTTCATTTGCATCATAGAATCCATAACAATAACAACCAAAATACCACATAAAATTAGTTCATTCCTTGCCATACAAAGTAGTCCATATTCGGCCACCACCCAACATACACAACTTCATGAATCTCATCCATTTCCACACACTACAACATGTACAAATCATCCATAACACATGAAAAGGAGATTAAATCTCACCTTTACCTCTTAGCTTTCCACTTGGCTAGGGTTGGTGAATTGCTCCTTGATGGATTGCTTGCTCAATAACCATTCCACGTTATAGAGGACCTTCCAATTAGTAGAAAATCTAGAAGAGAATAAATTTTCTTGATCAATTTTTAGGGACCAATGTTCGGCCAGCCCCTTGGCCGAATGGCTCTCTTTCTTTTTCTTCAAGTTTCTTGAATTTTCTAAGGTTGAAAATGATGAGCTTTGGTCTTGCTTGGTCATGACTTATACATATATATATATATATATATATACTTAGCCTCCACAAATACAAGGTGCACACATGTGCCATTTCATGGCTTGAAATAATTGGCCAACCATGGTGGGACCCATGCCAACCTCAAACTTACATGGCCATTTGGCCATTTCATGAAATAATTTTTTCCAACTTTTAGCCCCTAATTTTCTATAATATTTCCATCCAACAAAATTCATAAGAATCTTGTGTATCACACAAAATCGGAAAAAAACCAATAGCCTTGCCCATAATTCATCGCAACTAACTTAAAATATTCCAACGTACAAAATACGGGATATAACAACCGCAAAGGCGAGTTTATATGATGAAGCAACAACATGTACCTAGAGGGCTCGAATTTTCTTGTCATGGCGAAGGCGGGCTGCATATGATTACACCGTGCCAAGAAAGCGGACAAGACACCACTAGTGGGCGGCGTGCGATGGTATACCGGACGCATGTTAACGATGATGGTATTTGTGATATGCATGTACATGGTTTTCTTTAAAGGGGTTCTTAGTTTATATCTTTCCGCTTTGTTTCATGATTCCTTTATTGTGTTAATAGTATTCATGCCTTACATACTCGGTGCATTTATCGTCACGGCGTCTTTTATTTTGAAAAGTGTTCATGCCCACAAGTAGAACGGGGAGACGATGCGGATCTTGTCGCACGAGCTTTACGGTGGATTCCAAGCACTCCAAAATTTCGGAGGTGCTACTTATGATCATATTCTTTTATGTATATATTTGGGCATGACGGGTCTGCCCCGTCCTTATGTCTAGTACTCTAGTAGAGGCTCGTAGATACGTACGTGTGGGTAGTTGATGTCCCATGATGAGCATCAATGTACTCTTGTATGTCATTTTGCGGCGAGGGCTTATGTATACAGACTTGCGTTGCTTTGGAGATTATATACGTTCAGGTTGAACAGGATGATTAGCATAGTGTGAAGTGCTCGTTAGTCGGCATTGTTGAGCATGGCCCCCTAGTCGGGTCGTGACAAAGAGATGAAGTATCCGAGCTATGCCGCCGGTCCATAGGGTGTGTACCAAGTCGGGTCCGATAAGAATGTCTTGTTTATAGGTGTGAAGCGCGCCACACTTATGAACCAGAGGCTGCGGGGCTTCTAGGAAAAATGACCATTCTTCTTCTTATTAGATCATGCCATAGAGCCATACAATAAGATTTTCTCCTCCCTGATTGTGCGTTATGATTTCAGTGATGCCGCCAAAGAGAAAAGCTATAGCCGCCCCGATCTCTACCAATCCTACGACAGAAAGACGGATAGAAAGGGAGCCGCTAACGAATATAGAAGAAGGTGAATCTCATAATGAGGCTCCATCAAATACCTCTCACATTCCGCCTAAACTACAAGAGCAAGAGCCTGCTTCAGCTCCGGCCCCTATACCTCTAGTGTCACGACCCAACCCCGTAGGCCGCGACTAGTACCCGAACTGGGCACCCGTACACACCCATTAATCGAAAATAGCATACGAATAGCTTATACAGTATACAAATAACATATACGTACAGAAGAGTGAAACGTCGCCCCAAAGTTGTCACAAATGTATATATAGATCACAATCACATCTTTCAACAGACGACATCACTCATAAGCTGATAAGGCTATCATAATACAGGGGGACGTCCAGCACACAAATCACACAGACACAACTGAACCGTGATTACCCACAACCCACGCATATATGTCTACAGACCTCTAAGAATCCTAACAAAATCATATGACGGGACAGGCCCCGCCGTACCCCTGAATAAGCATATGCATATGTACAGTAACAGAATCTGGACCAAAGTATAGGCTCCGGAACAAGGGAGCGCCCCAAGATAGGGCGAATGGGAATCCTAAGCTGGCGAATCATCCAAATAAGTATTTGTACTGCGCGGCATGAAACGCGGCCCGAAGAAAGGGGTCGGTACGAAATATATGCGAGTATGCAAAAGCAAATATAGTAGCACAGAGGATCATAATCAAAAAAAGAAGTACGGAAAGTAAATGCAATATCCGGAATACCAAATGCTTACTTATTAAAACACAAAATCATGCATGGGGCTCTTAGAATATGGTCTCCCACCCGTCGTTGGCGCCATAACACAGCATCACACCGGAAAAGGTTTCATATCTCCGTATCCCCGTCACACATCATAACACATCATAACGCCGTAACATAGCATAACACCAAATATAAACGGAACCGGCCCTCTGCGAGGAGCTCGGTGAATCGCAACACATACATAACACGGAATATAACATAGTGTGCACGATACATAACCGGCCGGGACTCGGTGAAGGATGTAATAACGAGAATGCACGAAGCGAGTCGTGAGTAACCATATGCAATTTACAAACATTTTTAAAGACTCGATAGAATAACCAAAACGGCCCATCATTTAAAACCAAGATAATAGTCAAATCAAGTTTCCTCCGAATGTCGCTCGGAAACATATCAAATAGAACTTTAGAAATCATGGATACGTTTCAAAACCATATGAAGTAGCTTATGGAAATCGAGAACATAACCGTCATTACAGACTCGATAGGTAAGTAAGTAATCGACGCTCGAGGGTTAAGACGATAGTCATGCTAAGTTCTTTCAAAAGTCGTTAGAACTATACAAAGGAAAGTCGCGGGACCCACGGACGAGCGTCAACCCAATCCGAGCCCGCCTATGGAAGGTATAGTCATTATATGCTACAGAGCCTCCTACGAGCATATCGAGGCGATCCGGTTCTGTCTATGAAAGTTACGGCCTTTTTTCGGCATAGAACCCTTTAGGAACAAAACTTTTTATACAAACTTTGAAATCCAATCATACCAAAGACATAAGGACCATTATTCTAGTACATTACAAATGCCAACATAAGAAGTGAATAAGAATCGTAGACATGCTCGGATCACAAGAATAGAGTTACCCCGAGGCTCGTAGCGTAGCCTACTTACAACTAAGACATGCCAAAAGAAAGAAAGGTTAGGCTTTACATACCTCATCCGCCTCCTACGTTAGTCAAAACTTACGTCTCGGCTTCTCAAAATCTACAATAACATCATTGGCACCAAACATTAGTCATGGGTATTTAGGAATCCAATTCTAAGTTAGCATTTCATTTACAGAAATTTGGGCAGCATCTCCCCTATAAATTCAACAACCCCGAGGATTCAACTCGGCCAAATCTTCAACAACAATACCAACAACCATACTAACAACATCAACAATTAATTCAAAATGCATTCTAACGCCAATAACTCTTTTCTACATAGTTCGACAACATTCCATTTAAGTTCAAATTAGCCACATACAATCAAACCAACACCAATGCACACATATTCAAGTACTAATCCGAAACCATTCAAATAAAATTCACGAACATTCAAACAATCCACACATTCCACACGACCCAACCACTTGCAACCTTACCCGAAACCTCCAATTTTCATAGGAACATCAACCCCACATTTCTTTCTTCTAAACCCATGAACTACACCAACAATCTACACATTAACAACTTCATTTTCATAAATACAAGAAACCATATTGAAATCACATTATCTTCTCTAACAACCTACAAACGACTCCAACTTTAATTTCAATCATTAAACCTTCATTTTCATCATAGAATCCATACAACAACAACCAAGAATACTAAATAAATTTTGTTCACCACTTCCTACAAAACAGCCCACTATTCGGCCACACCACCAACATCACCAATTTCATGAATTTCATTCATTTCTACACTCCACAACACATATAAACCATCCATAACATATGAAAAGAGGATTAAAACTTACCTTCTTCACTTAGTTCTTCAACATGGCTTGGGTTGAGAATTGCAAGAATGAATGGTTTGCTTGCTCTAACAATTACTCTATGTTGTTTAGGACCTTCTAATGAGTTGTAAACCTAGAAGGGAATAATTTTTTTGATCAATTTTCCAAGAGCATGGGTTCGGCCGGCCATGGCCGAATGGCCCTCTCTTTTCTCCATACTTCATGAAATTTCTAAGGGATGAAAAATGATAAAGATGATTTAACTTGTCATCTTTTCACCATATATAATTACCACATGTGGCCCTATGGCCCACACCTCTTGGCCGGCCACCTTAGCCCCCTCAAGAAATATTTTCTTCCTTCTAACCCCTATAATTGTAAAGTAATCACATGCACCCTTCATAGCTTGAACTAGTCAAATTTGGCCAACCAAGGGTGGGTCCCACATACCTCACACGGCCTCATGGCCATTTGGCCATTTCATGAAATAATTTTTCCAACTTTTAGCCCTTAGTTTTCCTCAATATTTCCATCCAATAAAATCATAAACAACTTGTACCTTAAAACAATGTCGGAAAATAACCTTGTCATTAACTTTTCGCAATTAGCTCGGAATGTCCCGACGTACAAAATACGGGATATAACATCCAGTTCCTCCACCGGGTGCTTCGCGTCAACAAATGACCGAAGCTATTCACTTATTGACACAGTTAGTTGCCGCCCAGGCACAGTGGCAGGGTACGGGTCCAGGTGACAGCGCAACTAGTACTAGAGCTCGTGATTTCATGAGTTTACATCCTCCAGAATTTTTTGTGTCAAAATCGGATGAAGACCCGCAAGGTTTTATTGATGAGATGCGGAGAACGTTGAGAATTATTCATGCCTCCGATACTGAATCTATGGAGTTGGCATCTTATAGACTCCGAGATGTAGCTGTTCATTGGTATAATAACTGGATATCTTCGAGAGAGGAAAATGCACCTTCCCCGGTTTGGCAGGAATTTGTGTATGCTTTTCTTCATCATTATTTGCCACCCAAGGTTCGAAGGGCCCGTGTGGATAGTTTTCTAAATCTAAAGCAAGGGAATATGAGTGCTCGGGAGTATAGCCTTCACTTTAATTCATTAGCCTGGTATGCTCCCACTATGGTGGCCGATATAGGAGATAGAGTGCATAGATTTATGAGTGGCTTAAGGCCACATTTGTTCAAAGATTGCAATAGGGGATGGATATTTCCCATATTCAGGCTCACGCCTAGAACCTAGCAGAGCAACAACATCCGCGAAGGGGTGAGCGCGATATTGATAGAGGGCAGAGTATAAGGGCCAGATCTGCTGGTGCTGGCAGCGACTATAGAGGAGGATCGAGGCAGTCATATTCTAGACATTTAGGCCAGTCGGCGACTAGTGCACCCCCTTAATTTGCAGGTAGGAGATTTGATCGCTCCATTCATTCAGGACAGGGTCAGAGCTTGAGACCTTTGGGTTTCCAATTTGGGAGGGATTATACTCAGAGTAGACCACTGGTTCCACGATGTAGTCAGTGCAGAAAGTTACATTTCAGCCCGTGTCTCCAAGGTTCAAATGATTGTTATGTTTGTGGACAAACTGGCACTTGATGCGTGATTGTCCCTCGAGGTACGGTAGAGGTGGGGTTCAGCCCACGAGGGATCGGCGCCTGGTTCTTCCTCATACGTGCGCCTCGCGGGCGGACTCCCCCGGATTCTAGCAGGTCGTGGTATGGGAAGAGGGGGAGCGTCCAGTTCAGGTGGCACTCAGCCCCGTCTTTATGCTTTAGCCGGACGTCAGGATTTGGAGTCCTCCTCGAATGTGGTTACAGGTATATATCTATATTTTCTCATGACATCTATGCGTTGATAGATCCGGGTTCTACAGTGTCTTATATTACTCCTTATATTGGTGGTTGTATTAGGGTGAGACCCGAGCCAATTAAACCTTTTGAGGTATCTACCCTGATTGGTGATCTCGTAATAGCTAGACAAGTGTAAAAAAATTGTATAATTGCGGTTTATGACCGTCAAACTAAAGCTGATCTAGTTGAGCTGGAAATGTTAGATTTTGATGTGATTATGGTTATGGATTGATTGGCTTCATGTTATGCCAATGTCGATTGCTGAATGAAAGTTGTTCGATTCCAATTTTTGGGAGAACCCATGCTTGAATGGAAAGGTAATACAGCGTCTCCCAGAGGTAGGTTTATTTCCTATCTTAAGGCAACAGAGGTGATAGCCAAAGGCTATATTTATCATGTAGTTTAAATTCATGACACCGAAGCAAAGCTACCATCTTTTCAATCCGTCCCAGTAGTGAATGAATTTTCGAATGTATTTTCAGATAAACTCCCAGGTCTTCCTCCGGAGAGAGATATTGATTTCTCTATGGATATATTACCGGATACTAAACCAATTCCTCCTTACCGAATGGCTCCTGCAAAATTGAACGAGCTAAAGGAACAACTGAAAGAATTATTTGAGAAGGGGTTTATTAGGCCAAGTTCATCACTGTGGGGAGCACCCGTCCTATTTGTACGAAAGAAAGATGGTTTTTTACGAATGTGTATTGATTATAGACAGCTGAATAAGGTGAAGATAAAGAATAAATATCCGCTACCTAGAATTGATGATTTGTTCGACCAATTACAGGGTGCCAAATGGTTTTCCAAAATAGATCTGAGGTTAGGTTATCATCAAGTGAGAATTAGAGAACAAGATATTCCTAAAACAGCTTTCAAAACGAGATATGGCCACTATGAATTTCAGTTGATGTCATTTGGATTAACTAATTCCCCGGCAGTGTTTATGAATTTGATGAATAATGTATTCAGGCCTCTCTTAGATCTGTTCGTGATCGTGTTTATTGATGATATTTTGGTATATTCTCGGACAGAATCCGAGCATGCAGACCATTTGCGTATTGTCCTTGGGATTCTTCGGACTCGTGAATTGTATGCTAAGTTTTTGAAATGTGAATTCTGGCTGAATTCTGTAACTTTTCTAGGGCATATCATTTCAGCTGGTGGCATTCAAGTGGATACTCAGAAAATTGAAGCTATGAAGACTTGGCCAAGGCCTACAACGCACACAGAAGTTCGTAGTTTTCTAGGATTGGTCGGTTAATATAGAAGATTTGTGGAAGAGTTTCCTCTAGTTCAGCACCATTGACGAAGCTAACTCAGAAATCAGTGAAATTTTAATGGACTGATGCTTGTGAACATAGTTTCCAGGAATTGAAAGATAGATTAACTTCAGCTCCTGTCCTGACACTTCCAGAAGTGCCAGATGGTTATGTGGTGTATTGTGATGCCTTCGGTGTTGGGTTAGGTTGTGTGTTGATGCAGCACGGTAAAGTCATCGTCTCTCAAGGTAGTTGCGGAAACATGAGAACAACTATCCAACTCATGACCCTCGAATTGTTGTGATTATTCATGCACTAAAAATGTGGAGGCATTACTTGTATGGTGTACATGTTGATATTTATATAGATCACAAGTCTCTAATATATTTTCAAGTAGAAACGAGTTGAATGCTTCGGCGGGGCGGTGGTTAGAATTCTTGAAGATTATGATGTAAGTATCTTATACCATCCGGAAAGACGAATGTAGTAGATGATGCCCTTAGCCGTAAATCAATGGGAAGTCTATGTGAGGTACCTTCGGAGAAGAAAGAATTAATTCGTGAGCTCCACCAACTAGCCAGCCTTAGAGTTCGCTTAATTGATTCAGGCAATGCAGGAATTGGTATTCATAACCCAACCGTTTCATCCTTAGATATGGAGGTGAGAGAGTGCCAATATGATGACCCTCAGTTGAGTCACTACAGAGATACCTTTTATGAGGAAGAGAAGTCGCCATTTGAAGTTTCTACGGATGGAGTTCTTAGTTACCGAGACAGGCTATGTGTTCCAAATGTTACGAGACTACGTCGTCGGATTCTAGAAGAAGCCCATTATTCTTGGTATTCTATTCACTCAGGAGCGACAAAGATGTATCATGATCTCAAGCTAATGTATTGGTGGGATGGAATGAAGAAGGACATAGCAGAATTTGTAGCTCAATGTCCAAATTGCCAGCAAGTGAAAATTGAGCATCAAAAGTCAGAAGGATTATTGCAAGCAATGGAGTTTCCCACCTGGAAATGGGAAGTTATCAACATAGATATCATTGCAGGGTTACCTCATTCTCAAAGCAAGTATGACTCCATATGGGTGATCATGGACAGACTCACGAAATCAGCTCATTTTCTTCCGGTCAAAACCACATATGCGGCAGAAGATTATGAAAGGTTATACCTCAAAGAGATTGTGCAAATTTATGGCGTCCCGATATCTATTATCACAGATCGAGGAGCACAATTTACAGATAAATTTTGGAAGTCTTTCCAAGAAGGCTTGGGTACAGAGGTAAGGCTTAGCACAGCGTGTCATCCACAAATGCGATGGGCAAGTCGAACACACTATTCAGACCTTGAAGGACATGTTGTGGGCATGTGTGCTAGATTTCGGGGGTAGTTAGGATGGTCACTTACCTCTCATTGAGTTCGCATACAACAATAGCTATCATTCCAGTATTCAAATGGCCCCGTAAGAGAGCTGTATGGAAGAAAGTGTAGATCCCCGAATTGGGTGGTTTGAAGTAGGAGAGGTACGGCTAATAGGTCCGAGTTGATTCAACAAGCGGTGGAAAAGGTCAAGGTTACTCAAGACCAGACTATTGACGACCCAAAGCAGCTAGAAATCTTATGCGGACAATCGTCGACGAGACTTAGAATTTTAAGTTGATGATTGGGTATTCTTGAAGGTAAAACAGATGAAAGGCGTGATAAGATACGGTAAAAAGGGAAAGTTGAGTCCTCGAAACGTTGGACCTTATAAGATTGTCCATAACGTAGGCCAAGTAGCATATGAATTGAACTTACCCTCGGGCTTGAATCAGTCTATCCAGTTTTTCATGTATCGAGGCTCCGTAATTGTGTCGGAGATCCTAATAGGATCGTACCGGTAGGTGATGTTCAAATTACATGTTATACCTCGCGTTTTGTACATTTGAATATTCTGAGTTAATAAGCGGGGAAGTTAAGGACGAGGTTATATTTTTCGGTTTGTTATGAATGCATAAGTTGCACGTTCATGTCATGACCCAACCCCGTAGGCCGCGACTAGTGCCCGAGTTGGGCACCCGTACGTACCCGTTAATCAAAAGTAGCATACGAGTAGCTTACACAGTACACAAATAACATATATATACAGAAAAGTGGAACGTCACCCCGAAGCTGTCACAAATGTACTGATATACATATATTTATCGCAATCAATGAGATAATATATCACATATAAGTAGATAAAGCTATCATAGTATAGGGGGACGTCCAAATCATAAATCACGGACACGATTGAACGGTGAATACCCGTACCCACATATATGTCTACGGACCTACGGAGGCATAACGAGAATGCATATGACGGGATGGGGCCACGCGGGTACTTGTGAACAAACATATGCATATATACAATAACGAAAGCTAGATCAAAGCATAGGCTCCGAACAAGAGAGAGCGCTCAAAGTCGGCTGAACGGGAATCTAAGGCTGGTGGATCGTCCACTGTCCTATCCTTTCGAAAATCGTCAGGAGTACATAAGGAAAGTTGCGGGGCCCACGGAGGGGTGTCGACTCAAGTCGGGCCCGCCCATGAAAATCATAGTCTTTGTCGTCCTAGAATCGTATATGCGGAAGTGGTATCGGAAAGCGGTTCGTCCTCGGAATGTCTGCGACGGTGTCTCGTAAGTGCTTGTTTATCGGTGTGTTGTGCGCCGCGTCTATAAACGAGGAGGCTACGGGACATTTGGATATTATCTTTCCTTCGATCTTAGATCGTGCGATAGGGCTGTGTTATCGGGATATTTCTTCTCGATGGAATGTTATGTTTTCGGTGATGCCTCAGGAAGGCGACGGGCGCGAAGGGCAAGTCTACGGCGAGACCGGCGGGCCGGGATAGCTACTAGGGCCTTGCCCGGCACGGCGGAGATTGTGCCTCCCGGTTGCTAGTTGCTGCTGCGCCGCCGGTGTCGGAGGAGACTTGGAGCGGCCACGGCTGCGGGACGGGGGCGGCTCCGCGCCGGCTCCCGCGGTGCCGGTGCCGCGCCCTCGGCTCCCGGCCGGGGGCGGAGGATCAGGGCGATGCGAGATGCGGTCCGGTTATTGACCGAATTGATGGCGGCCCGGAGTTCACGAGGCACGGAGGGGGGGGGTGATCGTGCGGATAGATATGACGATCCCGAGGGACGGTGATTTTTTGCTTTGTGGCCCGCCGGAGTTTTTTCGGGTCTGCCGAGAGGACACTCGGGGGTTCATCCCGGCCGATGCGGCGCACGGGCACGGCCCGATCGGTGCTTCGAGACGAGAGTCGGTTGAGATGGTATCCTATCGGTTGCACGATGTAGCGGCTGGTGGTATAAGTGCTTGGATGCGTCCTGAGGCGAGGGTGCCGCTTCGGTAGGTATGGGGCGAGTTCTGAGGGCTTCTGGCCCATTTTCTACCTCGAGAGGTGAGGCGGGCCGGAAGTAGATAATTCTGTTTGTTGACGAGGGCGAGTGTCCCGGGGTATAGTACCCGAAGTTTGATTCGGCGGCCGGATATACGCCCGCTTATGTAAGCGATATGGCCGACGGATGCTGCCGGTATGTGATAGGGCCAGACCGATGCCCGGATTGACGAGTGCTTGGTGATGGCGGCCCCGAACGGGTGGATATTTCCCGTGTGCGAGCACGCGGCGGGGTATGGAAGATCGCCCGAGAGGGCACCGGCTGACGGGGGATTGTAATGACGGGGCCCCCGAGGGCGGTCCGCGGCATGATGGGGAGTCTCGGGGCGAGCGACCTCGGCGGCGGCGAGGTAGATATCCTCCCCGGCCCGGCCTGGGTACACCCCGCGGTTCACCGGCGGAACCGGATGATGCGGGATATTCGAGGAGCCCGGTCGAGCTCCCGGAGCTTCGGGTCGCGGGGTGGACCGAGGTTCCCGGCCCGGTGGAGGACACCCCTACCTCGATGTCCTCGGCTGCAGAGACACCACGGGGGGGGGGGAGAGTGTTACCGTGCCATGGGTGCTTGCTTTGCGCGCGATCGGGATCACCTTATGAGGATTGTGCAGCTCGGGGCCGGTGCGGGGGAGCGGCTCGACCCTCACCGGGTCGATTCCGGTTCGTCTTCGCCTTCGTGGCTATGCGCCCGATGGGGCCGGGCATGCGCAGAGCACCGGCGGGGCCGTGGCGGACGGGTGGCGGAGCCTCCGGTTCGGCGGTCCGTCGAACCCGCCTATATATGCATTGGCCCCGACAAGATCGGGAGCGCCATCGGACGCGGGTACGAAAGGTAATTTAAACTCTTTAATTGGTTATGTTGATTGATGTATAAACTGTTTATGATGATTGTAAAAGAAACTCCCCCGAACTATTTGTAAGACCCGTACGATTAGTTTAACATTTCGAGGACGAATGTTCTAAAGGGGGGAAGGATGTTATATCCCGCATTTTTGCACGTTATGATAGGTTGGAGATAAAACCATTTCGGGATGCAAAGTCGAGACTTTTGACCTTCGATTTTGTTTTAGGACCTAAATTGCTCATGAATTTGTTGGCATGGAACAACTAGGAAAATTTGGGACCAAAAGTGGAATTGTTGGAAGTTGGAAATCATGCAATATGGCCTTGTGGCCGTGTGGTCTTCAAATGGCCCCACACATTTTGTGGCCAATTATAATTGGTCCAACACATGTGTGGGCCATGGACTGCTGTGTAATATGTGTGTGGTTATAAAAGATTACTAAATAGTCATCTTTTCCATTCTCTACATACTTAGAAAAATCAAGAAAGTTGAAGAACAACAACATAACCGTTCGGCCAAAGGGAGGAAAAGTAAGACCAAGATTTAGCCATTCCAAAAATATTTCATTGGTGCAAATCCACTAATTGGAGGTCCATAAGTAACGTGGAAGTGTTGTTCGGGTCATCCAACTATCCGTTGTGTCGTTTGCAAACCTAGCCTAATTGTGAAGTTGAAGAACAAAGGTAAGAATTGATCTTGCTTTATGTGTTATGAATGGTGTATGCGTATTTGTAGTATGTTAAAACGGAGGAAATTCATGAAATATGGCATGTTGGAGTTGAGGTTGGGTATGTAGTGTATGGTCGTATGTGTGTGTGTGTGTGTTGTGTTGTGTTGAAGCAATGAATTAAGGTCTAGTTAGCATGTTTTGATTATTGTAGAGTGAAGAAATGGATGAGAATCATCAATATGTAGGTGGGAGGTGTTGGTAGAATGTAGGCCATTTGTGTGATAAGAAATGAATTAATGTTAATTAGTATTTTATTTTGATTGTTGTCGTTATAGATTCTATGTTGACGATAAGATTTTGATGACTCAAAATGATATTGTAAGTGTGGCGGACTGATTTGGAGGGTTATTGTACATTTGACGTAATTTGTATAATTATGAGAATGACATTGTTAGAATGTGAATTGTTGGTGCAAATCATAATTCGAGAAGTGAGGAATGTGTTATGGTTGAGGTTCTCGGGTTTGGGGCCATTTCGGGTGAGTGGGAGTGTTGTTTGGGATATTTGAACTATTGTGTGAATTGTTTTGAAATGTTCTTGAATGTTGTTGGTATGGGTTTGGGTTGGTATTGGAATGTATGAGCGATAATGTTGGCTTGAATGGCGGGTTAGATTGAATATATTGAAAGTTGTTGAATGATGAAAAAGAGGGTTATTAATGTTGTATTGCCTTTCAGTTGATTATTGATGTTGCTAGGTTGGTTGTTGTTGTTGATTTGGCCAGAGTTAAATTCTCGGGGTTAGTCTATTTACGGGGAAGTCTTGCCCAAATTTTCGTAGAATTAAGTATTGGTTTTGGAAATGAATTCCTAAATACCTCTAGCTAATGTTTGGCATATTATGACGTATTTGTAGATCTTAGAGAGCCCGAAGTTTGAGTTTGGGACTAGCTTCGAGGGCGGATAAGGTATGTAAAACACACTTCCTTCTTTTGGCATGTCTTAGATATGGCTAAGTTATGATATGTTATGAGCTTCGGGGGTAATTCTATTCTTAAAAATCCGAGTACGTTTATGAGTCGTATTTGCTTTTGATGTTGGCATCTTATGTGGACAAGCTATGGTTTATATGTCTTTGTATGATTGAATTTCAAAAGTTGCATAAAAGTTGGTTTTTTAAAAAAAAAAAAAGTTTCGTTCCTAAACGTTCGAAAACTACGAACGTCCGTAACTTTCACGAGAGACGAACCGGATGGCTTTGATATGCTCGTATATGATTCTAGGACGTATAAGGACTATGATTTTCATGGGCGGGCAGAGCTTGAGTCGACACCCTCACAGTGGGCCCCGCAACTTTCCTTATGTACTCCTGACGATTTTCGAAAGGATATGACATGGACAATCCACCAGCTTAGGATTCCTGTTCAGCTGACTTGGAGCGCTTCCTTGTTCTAGAGCCTATGCTTTGATCCGTACATTTGTGTGTATATATGCATATGTTTGTTCACGGGTACGGCGGGGCCACGTACCGTCCTATGATTGTTATGCTCCTTGGAAGGTACGTAGACATATATGTGTGTGGTATGGGTATTCTTGTTGATCGCGTACGTAGCCGATTTATGATTTGGACGTCCCCGCATACTATGATATCTTTATCGGCTTATATGTGATATTATGCTCTCTTTGGTTGCGATAGCGACTGTATATTTGTACATTTGCAGCACGCTTCGGGGTGACGTTTCACTTTTAACATATATATATATTATTTGTGTACTGTGTAAGCTACTCGTATGCTACTTCTGATTAACGGGTACGTACGGGTGCCCAACTCGGGCACTAGTCGCGGCCTACGGGGTTGGGTCGTGACAGTTCATCTTTTATTAGTATGGAGCATTAAGGGTAAATTTGAAATAAGGAAAAACTAGGGGCTAAAAGTTGGAAAAAGAATTTCATGAAGTGGCCAAATGGCCAAAGTGGCCGTGGGTCCCACCCATGGTTGGCCAATTAATTCTAGCCATTAAAGGGGATATGTGTTCGTCATGGTGCAAGATATATAAAAATGTGGGCAAAAGATGACCAAGTCAAGGAATCAGTCATCCTTTCCATTTAAAGAAAATTCTAGAAAAATTGAAAAATTGGAGGAAAATAAAAGGGCACATGGTAAGCCATGTGCCCCTTTGTATATATATATATATATATATATATATATATATATATAAGTGGTGCTAAAATAAGACATAAACCACCTTTTTCAACTCTA
>NW_026727188.1:0-35060 GCF_029784015.1 Lycium ferocissimum | reverse complement strand
CTAATGCAAGAATTATACAAGTGTCCCTTGGCCCACACCATGTGTTGGAGCAATAGAAATTGAACACAAAATGTGTGGGAGCCATCTCCCACTCACACGGCCAACAAGGAGAAAATGGATGATTTTCAAGTTTCACAATTTCCATTTTTGGTCCCAAATTTTCCTAAATGTTCCATACCAACGAATTCATGAACAACTTATGTCTCAAAATAAAATCGATGGTCAAAAGTCCCGACTTTGCATCCCGGAATGGTTTTGGCCCTAACTTATCATAGTTAAACCGAATTGTCCCAATGTACCAAAATACGGGATATAACATTATGAATGGTGTATGCATGATGTAGTATGCTAAAATGGATAAAAATCATGAAATATGGTAGGTTGGAGTTGAGCCGTGTGTGTGTGATGTATGGCCGTGTGTGTGTGTGTTGTGTTGTGTAGGAGTAATGAGTTAAATTCTAGTTAGCATGTTTTGATGGTTGTAGTGTGAAGAGAAGAATGAAAATCATGAAAGTTAGTTGTGGATGTATTGGCAATATGGCTTGTGAAATGTAGCAAAGAATGGATTAATTCTATTCGGAATTTTGAATGTTGTCGTTATGAATTCTATGTTGGAAATGAGAGTTTAATGACTCAAGATTGATGTTGTAATTGTATGGGCTGATTTGGAGAATCATGTGTATTTAATGTAATTTTTATATTTAAGAGAATGACATTGTTAGAGTGTGAATTGTTGGTGCAAATTATGATTCGGAAGTTGAGAATGTGTTATGGATGTTGTTCACGGGTTTGGGGAAATTTCGGGTGAATTGGAGTATTTATTGGATTGTTGGAAATATTGTGTGAATTATTTATAATGTTCTTGAATATTGTTGATATGGGTTAGGGTTGGTATTTGAAGGTATAAGCGTTGATGTTGGCTTGAAGGTAGTCGTTGAATTGAATATAATGAAGGTTGTTAAATGAGGTAAAAGAGAGTTTTTTATGTTATATTGTTTTTGGGTTGATTATTGATGTTGCTAGTTTGGTTGTTGGTGTTGTGTTGTTGATTTGGCCGAGTTAAATTCTCGGGGTTGGTCTATTTACAGGGGAAATGCTGCCCAAATTTTCGTAGAATTATGTGTTAGTTTGGAAATGAACTTTTAAATACTTATAGTTGACATTGGCATTTATTGATGTTATGTAGACCTCGGGGAGTCCGAGACATAGGTTAGAGTTTGGATTAGCTTGGAGAGCAGACGAGGTATGTAAGGCTTGGCCCTTCCTTCTTTTGGCATGCCTTAGTCGTAAATAGGCTATGACACGAGCCTCGAGGAAATTCTACTCTCGCGATCCGACCATGTCTGTGATTCTTATTTGTTTCTTGGTCTTCGTATGCATGATATGATGAAATATTGGGCCTTATGTCTTTTGTATGAATAAGTTTCAAAAGTTGCATAAAAGTTTGTTTTGTTTAAAAGGGTTTTGTTCCTAAACGATTCCGAAAACTACGAACGTCCGTAACTTTCACAGACGGAACCGGATCGCTTCGACATGCTCAAAAATGATTCCATGATGTATGATGACTATGTTTTCCATAGGCGGGGCCGGCTCGGGTCGACACCCCTCCGTGGGCCCCGCGACTTTCCTTATGTACTTCTGACGGCTTTTGAAAGAATTCGATATGACTATCTTCCCGACCCCCGAGTATGATTACTTATTTGTCTGTTGAGCCTGAAATAAGAATTTTTATGTATGTGATTTTGATACGTAACTACGGTTTCTGAAGTTCGGTTTGATATGTTCCCGAGTGACGTTCGGGAGAAAATATGATTTGGCTACTGTTTTGGCCTATAAACGATGGTTCGTTTCGATTAACCTACTAAGTCTTTGAAAATGTTTTAAACTGTATTTGGCTACTTATAATTCTGCTCGTGCATTCTGTTGTTACATTTTTCGCCGAGTCCCGGGCCGGTATGTGATGTGATGTTGCCGCTGGATTCTCGACCGCGGTATGTGATGTGATGTTGCCGCTGGATTCTCGGCGCATGTATGTGATGTCGCCGCTGGATTCTTGACCGTGGTATGTGTATGTGTGATATTGACCGCTGGGTACTTGACCGCGGTATGTGTATATGTGATTTTGATAGTCCGGATTATGATCAGTCGGTTAATGTCAGCTCATATAAAATGTTGGATTGTCCGTATATATGAGGTAGAGACGTTTTACAAAAGAAAGCTAAGCATTTTGGCATCTGGATATGCACTTACTTTCTGTACTTCTGTTTCGGTTATGACTCAGATTTTCTTACTGTATCTTAACTTGCATACTCGCACACATTCCGCATCGACCTCCTTTTTCGGTGGGTCGCGTTTCATGCCCGCAGGTACAGACGCACAGTTTGGTGATCTGCCAGTCTAGGACACCTATCCTGCTGTTGGAGAGCTCCCTTTATTCCGGAGCCTACATTTTGGTATATATTCTCCCGTTGTGTATGTATTTGTGTATTCAGGGGTACGGCGGGGCCCTGTCCCGTCATATGATTCTGTTGATCTGTATTAGAGGTCTGTAGACATAGACGTGGGTTATGTACAGTTTTGTTCGGACGCGTTGAGTAAGTTGGGCGGCCTTGTCGGCTGCGTGTATGTATGTTTTGATACGTTGTGTATATTATGATAGCCTGGCCGGCTTCCGGGATATATGTATGTTTATATTTGAGACAGTTTGAGACAGCGCTTGATATTTGTATACGTATAAGCTATCTATATGCGATTCTGTTTGATAAATGTGTTTGGGTGCCCAGCTCGGGCACTAGTCGCGGCCTACGGGGTTGGGTCGTGACACCAACCATGTTAGATACAATTTTTATATGCGTAAATCAGTCCATCCACACAGCCACAACACGTCCAAAACAGCCCATAAACACAACAACTACAATACAACACTCTATGACCTTTTCTCCATGACTAGTTTCATTTTTAAGGCTTGCTAGACTTTCAAATAAACTCAACATAAAAGATGGGATAAATAACATACCTTATGCTTGAAAAAAACTCAGCCACATCAACCTTTTCCAATACCAAGCTTAAGTAGAAGAAAGAACAATCGCCTTTCACGGACTAGTTTGGCGTAATCTTGTCAAATTCTTGATTTATCGGACTATAATATTTGGGAGATGTTTTGAGAGGCTTCTAGGACTCTTTGGAATGTTAATATGCTAAAAACAATGGGCTGATTGGGTATTTATAGCCCCCCTAGGTCGGTTCCACCGACTTATTCATGTGGGGCCCGCGGAACCATTTGGCAGCTTGGGGTCTTGCTCTTAAAATGGCCATAACTCTTGATTCCGACATCGTGTGAGGACCCACGACCTATGGTTGGAAAACACTTTCAATTATATACAACTTTTATTCTTGGTGTGTTTCCAAATTCCAAACTTATAATGCCGTTTTTGCCCCTCCAAGTCAGATCACCCGAAAACGTTTCCTTAAATCGTCCTTTTGGAGGGCTTATGTCCATATTTGGCTTATGGGTCCTTCTTAGGACTTGCTCAAACTTTCCATGTACTACTTGTATCACTTTTAATATATCCTTTACAAAATCCTGACATGTGGGCCCCACCTTAACTCATGGTTTCGAGGGCTATCATCGAGTGATCATGTTAACCGATTTACCCCATACAATCTCCAAATGTCATATATATGTTCTTATGCTCATATAACATAATCTTCATCCATAATCCTTGTGTAACTCTGCTCTCCCCTGAGCTCACACTAAGCCGTCCACAGTCTTGATAACGCGAAATTTTCCAAGGTGTAACAGCGCCAGCCCACAGGATGGGCCGAGTATGATATACACATGATGGAGACAGGATCTCCTCCACCGAGACCCTCACTAGAGGGCCGGGACACGTTATTCGCCGAGTCCCTCACTAGAGGACCGGGTACGGTATATATATATAATGATATGATGATATGATGACATGATGATATAATGATCTTATTTACCGAGTCCCTCACTAGAGGGCCGGGACACGTTATATATGCATATGTACAAGATGATTATTCACTTATGTTTCTAAGTCCCATAATGAATTGGATATGACATTGACATGCATGATTTATGTTTCAAAGGCAAGACTTGTGGTTTTCTGGTTACTGTACTAATTCTCTATACTCCTTATTTCAGTACGATTCCATTTACTATACTTCATGCTTTACCTGCTCGCACATATTTCGCATCGACCCCCACTTCTTCGGGGGGTCGCGTTTCATGCCACGCGGTGTATACGGATGAGTAGAGGATATTAGTAGAAGATGTTCCACTGGATTGGCGAGCTCCATTTCCTCCCGAGTGCTACCGAGTCGGAGTATCTATGTTATGGCATCTTGAGTTATGTTAGAGACTTTGCGTACAAAGTCACGTATATAGCATGTCAGTCTTGTAAGCGGCTCTGTAAGCCGATGTATCATTATGCATTATGTTACAGATTTGATATGATTACAGATTTTACTTGATTTGAGAAGGATGAAAAGCATGTTCTTTTTAAGAGCTTACATTATGTGTTCATTTCATGATTTAAAAGTCCCGTAAGATTATGAGTATCGCGAGGATCAGCGTGTTCGCTCGGCCCTAAGTAAGGGTCGGGTGCCTGTCATGCCCTATCAAAAGTTAGGGTGTGACACTTCCCAAGTTTTCCGTCCGACCATCCATGTTTTCCATTTGACCACCCATACTTCCAACCTTGTCGTTCAAGGCTTGCAAGACTCTCATTACATCAACTAGTGTGAGTTCCCCGGTGGGAACTTGTGTTTCATCCTCCGTAGACATGGTACCTATTAAAGTCACTCAACAAAATGGGCAAACACGTTAGATTAGTAAAATCAACTCTCAATCGCTCAAGTATGCACACCTTTAATTGCCTCACAAATTGCTTCCGCCAAAGATTGTGTGTTTGTTAATATCAACTAGTCACAAGGGTTCAAATTCTACTCTTGGTCGGAATAGATTCTTGTTAGACTAAGAAAGACTAACGACTCAATTCAATCTAATGGACTTGAACCAAGAAATTAATAATGAAGCAAAAATGAAGAAAAAAGCAAAAAAGAATTGGCACGAAAGAAATGCGGACACAAGAACTAATTAGCAACTAATAAGGTCAATTAGTAATTGTTAATTAGTTGTAAGAATCAAAGAAAAGAGATTAGGAAAGATTCAAACCGTTTAGGACACTTAGAAAAAAATTTGATTTTTTTTATCAGGTATTAGCCCACGTCGTGGGCCCAAAGCGGAGATATCCGTCTCTGAATCTGCACCACACTCGTGTTGAAGGCACGTCGCGGGTCTAACACGAAAGTGCCCACGCGACACACTTGCGACGCACGGGTCCCTGGGGCATTTTTTCTCGAACTTTGTGCATATTATTCTGATTTTTTTGATGCTGTGGGACCCTTCCAAACTTAGTATTTTCCCTTTTTGGACCTCTTTAACACACTTTGAAATTTTGACCAAAAATTTGAAGATCAAACACCTTTCTTGGGTCACCTTCTTCCTTTGAAGATATGAACATCCTCAAGAACACAAGAACAATTCAAAATTTCATCTACCTTCAATTCAACTCCGAATTCGCTCAAATTTCGGATCTAGGCTCTCTTTGATATGGAGAACAAAGCCCACTAGAATTTAGCCTTCAATTTCAACCAAATCAAAAGACCCGCTTTTCAAGTTCTTGAGTTCTTCAAAGGTTCAAACACCAAAAATGGTAGATCCATAAATCCTTGGTCAAATACCTCCAAATTTCGAATTTAGAGTCCTTATCCACTAGAGAACAAACCCCAATCAACTTGAATCTTCAATTCTTCTCCTTCTTCAAACCCACCAACCTTGTTCTTGAAGTCTTGAAGCTCAACAATGGTGGAACACAAACCCCAACTCCAAATAGCTCGAAATGAAAGATTTGGACTCTAGAAATACTAAGAAACTCTAATCTAACACTAGATTCAACAAAATCAATAAGAAAATTTTGAGATTTTTTTTTTGGTTGAATCAAAATCGAAGACTATATTTGATGGAAACAAACCTAAGCTAAGCTCTGATACCAATTGATGCAAGAACGGAAATGAAAACAATAATAAAATGCAAGAAATAGAAGAGATAGATAATTTGATACAACTTAGACTCAATTTAGCAACCAAATTTATAGAAAACTAAGACCTCTAAATTTAAGAACAAGAAGCAATCAAATTCTTAGGATGACCAAGAGGATTAGAATCCCTAATAACCTATCCTCTCAACAATCACCCAATCCAAGGCTAAGCAATCACTCAACTCTCAAGAGTTACAATATCCAAATATCAACTAATAATAATCAAAATAGTCTAAGTCTTCCAAATGAAATGTCACGACCCAACCCCGTAGGCCGTGACTAGTGCCCGAGCTGGACACTCGTACACACACCTGTTAGTATTATCAATCCACATCTAAACATAATATGAATCTTACAAAAAGAGAACGTTATCTCAGAACTTTCACATATACATATATGTCAACGCAACCTGTCTCCTGAGGAGTCACAACCATCAACAGATAAACAGTACATAAGCCGACAAGGCTGTCATAGCATGTGAGAACGTCCCAACTATATATACGCAAGCCGACAAGGCGGCCAAGCATACGACATCCCAAGACATACATATACGCAAGCCGACAAGGCTGCCACTACAAATGGGAACGTCCCAAAACATAAGTCATGCTAACACAACCGGACAACATCTATATACAACCCACACATATGTCTACGGCCTCTAAGAGTATTAACAGTAACATATGACGAGACAGGGCCCCGCCGTACCCCTGGATAAGCATATACATATACATCAAAGATCTGTATCGAAAGTCTAGGCTCCGAAACAATGGGACACTCCAAGACAGCTGAGTAGAAGTCCTAAGCTGAAGGATCACCAAAGCGAGCATCTGTACCTGCGGGCATGAAACGCAGCCCCCCAAAGAAAGGGGGTCAGTACGAGATATGTATTGAGTATATAAAGCATGAAATACAATAAAGAAGATCATATCTGAAGTAGAGATTTCAGGAGGCAAGTATGATAGCCAAGAAGTCACTGTACCTGTGCCTTACGAATGAAATCATGCATATCATTATCATATACCGTACCCGACCCATTATGGGACTCAGTGAATAAAGTCGTATACACGTATACCGTACCCGGCCCATCATGGGACTCGGTGCCATACCCATATCATCGTATCATCATATCATCATATAACGTACCCGGCCCTCTAGTGAGGGACTCGGTGGATAATGTAGTAAATCTGTGCGTGATGACATACCCGGCCCGGGACTCGGTGAAAGATGCAACAACAGTATACACGAGTAGAGTAGTGAGTAACCATATACAACTAAATCATCATCTGAGACTCAATAGATAAGTAGACTAACTAACACTCGAGTATCAAGACGATAGTCATGTTAAGTTCTCTCTAAATGTCATTATGAACCATATTAAGTAAAGTATCAGGGATCATAGACATGTATCAAATTAATACGAGACAGCTTATGAAAGTTAAGGGCATTAGTCATTATAGAGCCCTTTAAGAATAGGAACTTTTATGTATCATTTACTATCCAATCATATAGAAGACTCGAGGGCAGTAGCTCGACTACTCTAAGAGTTCTAACATCAAGAAGTGAATAAGAATTATAAATCATGCTCGGAACTTGTGAATAGAATTACCCCAAAGCTCATATCGTATATCACCTATATCTAAGACATGCCAAAAGAAAGAAGGGATAGCTTCACATAACGCTTGTCTTCTGTACCAATTCAATAATTTAAACTCGTCTCGATTAGGACTTCAACCTATAACAATGGTAACATGTCCGTCAACTCTGTGATTACTAGTATACGTTATATATCGAATGATAACTCGCTTTTATATAGAAACAATTGGGCAGCACTTCCACTACTTGCACACATCCACAACTCACATACAAGGTCAACAACATCAATAACAAGACACAACTCAAGGACATAACAAAATCAGTCCCATATACCCTATATACACCATTGTTATACATTCTTTCTCTTTACATCCATGGAATACAACAACCACAGCAACAAAAGTGATTAATACATCTATTTCTCGTGTTAATCCAGCCCCTTTAATAATATTAGAACAGCCATCATGAACAGTCCATACTCCAGCAATAACAAGAGTGCAATAGACGGTGTATCGAGCGGCAAGCTCGTCTTATAGTTTGCAACGTAAAACTTCTCTACACCTTTCTTCCTTTAGGACATATATCAGCAACTACAACAACGTATATACATAATCATAACTATAATTCCAACATTTCAACTCAACAAGAACAACCCCCAAATACAACACAACAATGCCCAACAATCTCAAGAACATCTAATCCAATTCATATCTCAACAATTCCATATAAACAACTACAACTTTAATTATCATGATTCCTTCACTTTTAACACACAATCAATGACAACAATAACAACAACACCAATCAAACTTAATTTACTTGAAACAATCTCCAATTCAGCCCAACTACAATCACCAACGAAAATCATGCATTTTCATACTTCCAATTTGCTTAACACAATTTAATCTCTCAATCATAACAACATTAACGCCAATTATATTATAAGACGAAGAAACCTTACCTTAAATTAGCAAGAACAGATCCCACAATCACTTGTACCAATTGCACCACTTCTTCTTCTTCAATTTAAATTCAAACTTGCTGCCTCCTTTGGGATGTTTCGAACACCTTTATGAACTTAATTTTTCTTTCTTCAACACCTTGGAGCTTGGCCGTGGGCTGCCATGGTAGCCATGGCTGTTGCAAATTTCTTTCAATCTATTAAGCTTGGCCGTGAGAGCCCAAGGTGCTGCCATGGCTGTTTGGTTCTTACTTTCAACTTAATTGAGAAGATGAAATGATGTTATTAGTCATCAATTTTCCCTTTATATGCAGCACATATTGGTGACACATGTCCAGCCCTTGACATGTGTCCCATTAGCATCCAAGGGCCAATCAGATTTTGCCACATTTTTGTGGGGCCCACTTAGTGGTCTAATTAACTTAATTAATCATAATTATTCACTAATCCCCACTTAATAATCTAATCATGGTAAATTAATCCCAAATTTCCATTAATATTTCTATACCAAATAAAATTCGCAAGCAAGTCGTGCACTTATTAAAATCGGGGATTAAAAGTCCTTGTCTCATATCCAAAAATAATCTTGTCCTTGGACTTATGTCGATTAGCTTACGAATAATCCGTCGTATAAAAATACGGGATATAACGTGAAAGAAACTACTATTTATACTAAAGCTCAAAAGAAGACAAGTTCATTATTACACTTTTACCTTTAATGAAATAAGGGCCTTGTTTGGGTATCTTCTTTTGGGAAAAGAACTTGAAATTGCAAATCTTCAAGTAATAGCCACATTGCAAGCATGACCATCTTCAACCCTCTTCTCCAAACCATCCTCCCATGCTATCATGAATACTTGAAATCCCCGGGAAGGTTCTAGAATGTATTCAAGTACGTCCCTCCTCATGAACAATGCTTGCATAGCTTGAAGTTCCCTCGCTTGGCTCCTTGTAAAAGGCCTTGATGCCACTCGAATTGTATCAACCACCAAACGGATAGCATTTCCCCTGTTCTTATCATTCCCTCAAGCTTACCATAGGCAAGGTAAACCCACAACACAACCAGCAACTCCTATAACAAGTTTTACAGCCCAAACAATGATAAAACGAGCAGCAAGCTCGGCTACGATTATCAAACACACTTCCCCAATCTTTCCCTTCCTTCAAAAAACATATCAACGAATACAACAACAATATAATCAAGTTACTCCAACAATTTCATGCCACAACACATCTTAGAAAAATTACCAAACAGTCGATACAACAAAAACAACATCAAAATACAATTTCTTGCTATTAAATCCATATTTCTCATCCCACAATTTAGCTATGACTTGGACGAATTAAAATATATCAAGTAGAGATAATCATTACCTTATCTGCCATGAACTAATATTCTTCCACCTTACTTCACTTGAAGAAAGCCCGGATTCAACAACACAAAGAAAAACGAAAAAATGAGATCGAAGCGGTGAGCGAAACCCGTAACAAATTTCAATAACATTGCTTACTAAAAGGGAACATCATGTTGCTGCATCTATTTCTCATGAAACTTAATTTCTAGACGTTTTCAACTTTCCCACTTGGTTTACACGAAATGGTCTCATACAATACATTTTTGTGGATTCTTGTGAATGTGCTAATTCCTTTGGATAGGATAATTGTCAAAGGGGAATCTTGACACGTTCTCTCTCTCCCATGTGTCACCCATGCAATCCAAGTACCTTTGACTCCTTAATTGCTTTAGACAACTTAATTCCATCCTTATACTATCTACTGCCACGTGGAAGAAAGGTGTCACTCTACACTTGTCCACTAACATTATTTAATCCATTATCTCCACTACAATCTCACATGTAATCAACCACACACATAATTAATTTCTTGATCTCAAATTACTCAAATAATAATCATTTCTAATACACTTCATATACTCATTATTATGGTCACGTAATATAACACTAGTCCGTAGCGTCTTTTGGGACACACATATTATTATTTTCGATCACCGTCATCACAATTTTATTTCTGAACTCATTTCAGGACTTCATCTTCTTATACGATGAGCTCTTTATTCGGATACTTGAATATGAAAAAAATTCTCCAGGTCACGGCTCTACTTACACATGTTGAGCGGTTCAAGTTATAGCCCGAAAGCCAAGGGTATTACATCGATGAAACTTATACTCTGCGATTCGCTTAACCTCTAACCTTCACGACACTTACTTATCACTTGTTAAATATAAAATAAATAGTTATAACCTCAAAAATAATCTTGTCTGTGAACTTATGTGGATCAACTTAGGACAAATCCAACATACAAAAGTACGGGATGTAACAAAAGTGGTGAGATAAGCCCTAGTCCAAGAATAAATATCCAGAGAGATAGTCTATCAGAGCATCGTATATGTTCACAGAGTGATGCCTAGTTGTAACAACTTGTTTCATCGTTACCGTGATTTTTGGGAAATTTGCGACCTTGACCCTTTAACACATATTCAGTTCGTTATACTCTTAAAAATCGCTAACGTTATCTGACCAGTCGTACGAAGTGTGTAAAATTTCAGATTTTGGCCACCGGGCCCAGTTATATCAGTGAAGCAACTGTCTTGCCACCCTAGGGCTTGCGCAGCAGCGTCAGCGTGCTCCGCCAAAGCGGAGATGTATAATCTTTAAAATACTGCCCTAGCAGTGTAGTTGTCGCTGAAGCGGTGCTACCTTAGTGACTTCTAGAACGCTAAAGCAGTTGACGAGCAATTATATCCCTATTTAAAACCCCATTTATTGGCTTGACCTAATATTCACTTCCCCCAAGTTACAGCCGCCACTGAGAGAAAATTCAAGCCCTAGAGATTTGAATGTTGGGAAGGTAACCTCTTTAAATCCCTCATTTCATCTTCCTTTAATTCCCTCCTTCTTCTTACACCATTTATGACTATGATAAAGCATTACATGAGGGTTCTTTCTCTATTCTAGTGAGACCTTTGGGTAAAAGTGGTAATGTTGACCTAGAGTAATTATTAACTCAAGGATGGCTTACTTATTACAAGAAGTAGATTTATTACTAGTTCTAAGCCTAATTCCTTTCTATCTCTCAAATGGGTTAACTTGTTAGGTGCTAATAATGATGAATCTAAATTAGTGAGGTAAGTTTGACTTAGGTGAAACCTTGATTTCTATAAAAGAGGTGAAATAGCAATAAATCAAGAACCTAGAATTATTATTTGAGAAATGACAGTTTTACCCTTATGACCCCAAATTTCCTAAATTGTTGCTTACTTGAATGTATCCACCATTCCTAGACCTCTCGAATCTATAATTTCCCTACAAAGATGGAAGACGAAATCCAAATTGATGTCTGCGCACCTGTTCAACTTTGAGGTAGGTTACGTCTTCCCTCTCTTGGTAGATTTCTGTTAGGCTTTCATAAACGAGTGTTAGATGAAACAGAGAATGCATATATGGGATTTTGGAGATTGGGATGGATAGTTAGATTGATAACGTATAAGAAGTAGCAGTTATTATGTAGCACTAATATAGTTGTGGGTTTATGATTACCTTATGGTGAGATTTCGATTAGCGAAGCATATATTTAGATGCTATTATCAAAGAATGAATGTAAATCTACGGGTGTGAAGTTGGGTTGGATATTGTCTTAGGTTGGGCCTTGTTGTATGATTTGGGGGCTAGACACCCCATTGTGTTGATTTACTTATCTTGTTCTATTTAGTTATTGGCTCGTTGCCACGTTGAGACATTGAGTAATTGTGACAAGTGATATATCATGACAATGATAATGCTATAGTTTACTTGATTGACATTGAGATAAGATTGTGATTTCACTGTGGCTTATTGTGTAGCCTTATTATTGATACTACTTGTGTGCACTGGGTTGTATTGTTTGGGATTGAATAAGTTGTTGATATTATATTGCATCGTATTCATACTCATTTTCATGATTCATTGATATTGCATGGTCATGGTACTGATGATGGTAAGTGAGAGAGCGTAAACTCCGAGGTTTCTACCTGAGAGCGTCAAAGAAAGGTGAGAGTCCGTGATCCAAGGACATTATCGGAGCGGACTGAGTGTACGTTGCCCGAGGTTTCTTATCGGGAATGATTGAGTGTCCGATGCTCGAGATCTTTGCCGGGTTCATGAGAGTGGTACATGGACTTCGCGGGTTGCTCATGGGTCATGCTCTTCCAGACGTGGAGTTATTCCGTCCAAGACATGTTGCACAAAGTTGCATATGCATTGCATTCATCATACATACAATATTACATTGCATTGTGCCTTTTGATTTCTAGTGATATGTTGTGGTACTATTATGATATGCCGGTTCGAATTGATTATACTGATACTTGGCACAATTGGGTTTCGATGGTATAACATAGGTAATGACTTGTTGTGATGTGATTGTGATGTACTGATTCAGATTGGCTATAGTTAGGATTAGTTGCTATAACTATAGGCTGTAATCTTGGATTGGGAAAGCGTGGTACTAGGTGACCTTAATGTGAATGTGTATGATTTGTTAGGTTGGGTGAGTAATGAATACTAGAACGATGAGAGTACTTTCCTCAAAAACAAGAGTGAATATTCTAATGACAGTTGACTAAGCATAATCGTCTATTGTATATTAAATGAGCTATAAGGTGTGTGGTAATGTACTTAAGCAAATGGATCCCTAAGGCAGTGTTAATGGGAATAAGAACCTTATATTTGTTGAGAAAAACGGTAGGTGATGTGTATTGTTGACTTAGTTTCGCCTGCCATGTTTATTTGTAAATTCTATTACCGTTATGCTATTCTAACCATTGTCAGCCTATGATGCTTACCAGTACTAGTGTTGTACTGATACTACTCTTGCTACATCTCTTTTGGGGTGTAGACTTTTTTCAGGATATTGATTGATTGGAGTTTTCTGGAAGATCCACGGTGCCTACTTGAAGGCCTCCATCACTCTCATTCATAGATGGAGGTCGAGTCTTTAGATTCATTATTGTATTAGTCATCGGTTTTGGCCGCTCTTGTACTAGTCTAGACCAGGTCATGGGAAAGAAATCAGATTTATTAAAATGTTGTAAACATTTCCGCTATTTTATTTATATATATTGGGTTGATTTCCGCATTATGATCATGTTATAGTTGAAAATTAGTGAATCTCATTATTTACTTGCGCAAGATTCTTATTTTGGGTTAAGGGTTCGCCCACCGAGGTGAGAATGGTAGGTGCCCGCGTGATTCTAAAATGGAAAGTGACACTAATGATGGTCTACAAAGGTAGAATGAAAAGGAAAGAGCTACCTAGATATACGTACGATAGGTATAAATTCGTATAAGCTACGTGATGGAAGGTAACAATAGTTATAAATTCTAGTATGAGAAAGAGGCCAAGAGGGGGGAATGCTGTCACGACCCAACCGGAGAGCCATGACGGGCACTCAGAGCTAACCTACCGAGCATCGCAGAACGTACATCTCATAGTCATATCTGAGTGGGCCATAAAGCTAACTCATAAATATCATAATCTGTAAGGGACACAAGCCCAAAAGCTATATGTATATATACGTCATCAAACTGATCTCAAGTACACAAACCAACAGAGCCATCATAAATATGATGAGGCAACAAGGTATGGACCGAGATGTTTATAGAACCTCTAACTGTACATGATATGATCCTACATGGCACACTTCATCTAAAGACTTACATCCAAAGCCAAGTGATGGAACTTCATGCTCTACAAGCGGCATGGATGATAATGATGGCATTGAAGGCCTTTGGAGGCTCCTACAAGCCACACAAGATGGCTTATGATGTGTGGAAGGTGGCTTGGGAGTTGATTGAAGAAGAAGCTACTAGAAAGGGGACCAAATGCGCAAGTGGCTAGAAGTGCAAGAAGGGTATAAACGCAAAGTGGCCAAACGTGCAAACAGGGGCATTTTTGCAAATTGGCTACACTTGCAAACTTGGACAAGACTGGGATTTGGCTATTTATGCAAGGAAGAAACATTTCGAATTCCAAGTCAACATCCCATCTAGCCAAACAAGGCCCTTACCTCATTAATGGCATTTTTGTAATAACTTAGTCTTCTTTAGTCTAGGAGTATAAATACTAGACTTAGCCATTTTCTTCACTTAGATTTTGATGATGAATATTTGAGTGATGATAGGATTATCATAGTTTGTTTAGCTAGGGTTTAGCTTAGTTTAGTAGATTTAATGGTGGATTCCATTGTTGGTCTTTGAACCGTTTATTTCCAATGATTTAATGAAGATTGTTCGTTTGTGGATTTCATCCGAATATCTTGCCGTGAATTCATATTGCTTTGGTTCTTTTGGGTTGTTGAATTCAAATTAGAAGGGTTTGGGTTTCATATACCAAGATTTGTCTATAGGATTCCCCTCATTTGGGTCAAGTATTTATCCTTTTTTCTCATCCCCTTTTCTTCGTATCCTTTAATTTTTCCGCATTTGAATTGACTTGGCTTCATTCCCAAATCGATTCGTATCATTTGGTATCAGAGCATAGGGTAAGAGAATGTTCCTACAATTTCTAATCCTAGGCTCAAAATCTGAAAATTAAAAAAAAAAAAAAATCTGAAAATCCACAAAAAAATTCAAAAATTGCAATTGTGGTTTGATTTGAGTGTTTTCAAAGTTGGATTTGAGTTTTTTGAGGTGGAATGCATCTAAATCTAAAGTTTGGTGAAGTTTGAAGGTGTTTTGAGAAATTCACCATTGAACGTTCATCCAAGCTTGAAGAACTCAAAAGTGGGTTTAGTGATTGAGAAGCAATTGAGGCAAATTGAATATTGGGCTTTGTTCTGCAAGTGATAAGGAGCTTAGATCTGAAAATTGGAGCAAAAAGGAGTTGAAATTAAGGTACTTGGAATTTTGAATGTTCTTCATGTTCTTGAGGACTTTCATACATTCATCTTGAGGAAGAAGACCAAAAAGGAAGGTTTGATCTAAAATTTTCCAAGTCCAAGTGCAAAAGGTGCTAAATGTCACACCCCGATCTTTATCAGGGCGTGACGGGCACCCGACCCTCATCAGAGTCGAGCGGACCCTTAAACGTCGACTCAATTTTTTTTTTTTTTTTTTTAAAACGAGAATTTGTAAATGAAATATCAAAACTGACATGTAGCCCAAGGCATCCCAAAACATCTTATACATATATATACATGACATAGGACAAGTTAAACTGAAGAAGTTGCCACTACTTCTGTACAATAATATAGTGACCGACAAGACCAAACGGTACTTCTGACACCCACGTTGTTCGCACTTCTAAAGAGTATGACACCGCAAATATATACACAAAATTATACCAACACGGGAACAGCCTCCGGAGCAAGAGAAGGCTTCGACTCTCGATCGGCCTTCCCCTAAGCGGTGAGTCACCGGGTCGCGTCCCCGAACTGCGGGCATGAAACGCGGCCTCCGAAGAAAGGGGGTCGATGCGAAAGGTGTACCGAGTATGTAAAGCATTCAAGCGTAAATCGAAAAGTACAACGAAAGCAAGTTTGGGTTACCCGACATGAATTAAATATTTAAATAAAATAGTCCCCGCGGACGGCGCCCGCCTAATAATAATAACAATAACGGTAATAACAATAGTAACAACAATGATAATAATACTAGTAATCCCCTTCGGGTGTCTGGTTCCGACATACGTCTATCCCGGCCCCTTCGGACATGCCGGTTCCGGAATAAAATGATGGCCCCTTCGGGCATGCCGGTCCAACATACGTCTATCCCCGGCCCCTTCGGACATGCGGCCCCGACATGATAATCCTAGCCCCGCCGGGCATGTCACTCGTGGCATACGGCTACCCTGGCCCCTTCGGGCATGCCACTCGTGACATAATACTAATCCTAGCCCCTTCGGGCATAATAATAATAGTAATAGTAACAATAAAATCTCACACCCCCTTCGGAGTGGTTTTGGAAAATCTGAATAATAAGATATCGCACTCCCTTCGGAGTGGTTTTGAAAAGTTTTGTAAAATATCACACTCCCTTCGGAGTGGTTTTGAAAAGTTTTATAAAATATCGCTTAATAGTTAGGGCAATAGCCAAAAGTTTTCCTTCAATTGTGGTACAAAAATAAGTCAAATAAAACAGTAGGCGGAGATCCGGGAATAGCGGGTCCGCCCCGAGTCAACGGAGGTGGCGTACTCGAATTACATATACTAAGCTTAATGGAGTCATTTATGGAAGTTTCAAGGCAATTCGATTACATTCCTGCAAGTTACGAACGTTTGAGCATTTTTCCAACAAGATATAAGGATTTTAGTTCAATCGCACTGAATGAATAGTGCTCCATTTCGAATCGGATTTCGATGAACGAATAACCCCGAGGCTCAAATTCAAGCCTAGTACACCTAGGACATGCCAAAGGAAGGAGAGGGATAGCTTCACATACCTTACGGGTGTCTTATGCTCGCTTGAGCTCAATTCCCGTTTCGTCCGAACTGCAAATGATCACAATTACCAATGGTAAGTTATAGGTCTTTAGGGATTCATTCTTGGCCCTTTCTTGTTTACGAAATTTGGGCAGCACCTCCTATACATATAGCATCCCCGAGATTCAACTCGGCTCAAAACAATCAACAACAACCCAACAACAACATCAACAACATCAATAAGCGCTACAAAACACATATTAACATAAATAGTCTTTCTCTCAACATAATGCATCAACTTCCATTCTAACTTCACACTTTTCATCTAATATTGACGTTTCCATATTTACCTACTAATTCGAGACCATTCAAATACATTTCAAACACATTCCTCATTATTCCTCAAAATACACAAGTTTTTCATCAAACCATATTCCACCCCAACTTCCTACAATTGCAACAAAATTACAAAATCGCATTGTCATCTTCCAATTTCCTCTACAACAACATTAATTCACACCTTAAACCATTACTTCCACAATTATATAAAAATCACATAAAATCATATAATTTCCCATAACGACATACATGCCATTTCAACGCCAACTTGAGTTGTCAAGCCTTTATTTACGTCACAAAGGTCACAACAACACAATTGACAAGCTAAGTAAAATCAAATTCACTCCTCTCCACCCCACATGGCTCACGGCCACAACCATATTTCACATGCACACACGCCATGCACACACACGTCATACTTTCATAATCCTCGTCTAATTCTAATCATCCTAACATATAAATTCATTCCATAACTTAAAACATGAAATTCATACCTTTTCTTCAAATTTCAATCTTTCGCAAACGTCGTTCTTTCGCTTAACTAATTATACCACGTCGAAGAGCGTCTTGCACTTGTCAAGAATTCAAGAAGGATGAGATTTTTGAATCAAGATTGAAGCTCCAAGAATTTTTTTTTCCTTTCTTTCTCCTTTTTTTTTCGGCCGATTGCTTGTCTCCTTTGTTTTCTCTTCTTTTCTTTATTTTTCTTGAAACTTCTATGGATAACCACTTATATATAATAAGCTCCCCTTAATAATTTGTCACATGGAATTAATTTTCCATGGACTTGGGCTAGCCTTGGCCGGTTGGGCTTCCCACTTTTGGGCCTCATTTTTTTCCTTTTATTCCTTTGAGCCCAATTCTAATTTTTGCCCTTGGCCTTCCTCCGTATTTCCACACCACTACTTTTCATGAACAACACACACACATACCTTAATCCCAATCAACATATGACTTTATTCTTACAAATCACAATTATGTCCAAATTTCCCGAACGTGCAAAAACGCGGGATGTAACACTAAAACAGCCCAAAGGGGTAATTACTAGGTTGAGTGGGCCCAAGGAAGTCAACAAGGTTAGAAAAATTGACCCAAGATCCAAGAAATTCGAGTGCAAAACGTCATCAACGGAACTGGTATATGGTCCATTGTACGGACCGTATAAAATTCCACGGTCCGTCAAAATTGTGGCGCCAAATTGGATCAAGAAAAGTAGCTCACTGTTCCTTGTATACGGTAGGTTATATGAACCGTACAATTTTCTACGGTCCGTCAAATTTCACACTTTTACCACCATATAAAATACCCTAGTTTTAGAACAATTATACGGTACATTCTGCGTGGCGTCAAAATTTATACGGGGCGTCAAATTTCCACCGTAGAAAATACAATTGTCCCAGAAACATTTGACGGAACCATTCTATGGGTCGTCAAGATTTATACGGACTGTATAAATCAAGTTCCCACCGTATAATCCAAGTATCAACAGTACATTTCAAGGTATTTGTATCTTGATTCAACTTCGATTCCTTTCACTTTCATCTCATTCTCAAGCCTCAAATCTTGTTCTTAATTCATTTCAATTCCAAAAAATTTCTTGGGATTGCTTGTTGGTTTTGTGTCCCTAATCCTTTGGTAGGGAGCAAAAAAAAAAAAAAGTATAGATATTTAAAAAATTTCATTATTTCAAATTGATACCTTAGATCAATTGGCTCAAGTCCTTTGGCTTTATTGATACCTTCATTATTTCTCGTTTAAACTTTGTTAAATCTTCTTGGCTCAAGTCCTTTAGCTTTATCGAGTCGTCCGTCTTTCGATTAACAAGAATCTATTCCTCCACAAAGGTTAGCAATCTTGTGAATTGATTTGGATTAAAAGGGTTCTTGACCAACCTTAGAAGAAGCTTTAGGTTGAGACGTAAGCTTGAGTGCAAATACGAGTGATGTGAGGAGCTTTTACTCCTAATCTTGTTTGCTCATTTCGTAGGTACACGAAGAGGAGGCATAAAGAGAAGGAGAGATAAGGATGTCATCCATAGCTTCCGAATCTTGTGGAGATGATTTTACAGGTTATGCCTCTAGCAACAGAGGGTATGACTATGAGGGTGACAGAAGCTATGAGAGAGATGACATGGGATATGAGTGTCACTATTCTCCACTGCTACCCACCCTGAGTCGACTATTGATCTGTCGCTCGAGCCCTTACAATGAATATGATGGTGATGGTGCTCATGAGTCGTATGAGGAACATGGTCGATATGATCATAATTCGTACGAGGGTAAAGAATACTACTCCGAGGGCAATTATGAGGCAACACCTCATGAGGCTTATGAAGAAGGAGTAGAGGCGTATCACGACAAGTCCTATGGTGGATACGAGCATGAAGAGTCTCATCATACACGCCACGGACATGGGGGTGAATTGAGGTATGCTCCTTCCTCACACTTTCGACATGAATCAATTGGTGAGAACTTGCAAGAATGGGAAGAATGTGGTGATGATAAACCTATTGACTATGCACTTTATGGTGAGTATGCTTGTGAAGATAATGGGATTGCATATAATTCTTATGCCTAATGGATATTCACATGCATCGCCTTGTAATACTTCCTATTCCAAGCAAAATAGTATAGGTGTGTGGATTGTTCTGAGTAGGAGTAGTCCGAGGAGGAGAAGCGATTATACACTTCCTAATCTAAGAAACACAATGAACTATGATTCTTACCCTAAGCCGGAGGTGCCATGTTCTCAATATGGTTATGGTGTGGAGGGTAGGAGGAGAGAAGTGTTGATGGGAGGTGACCAACTTGTTGGTTATGGAAGTTCTTGTGGCGACTACTTAAGTCCGATGTCTTATCCTAGTCCAAAGGTTATAACGACTAATCAAGGAAGTCGGATTCAAGAGATGGGAGATATGCCATCCATAGCAAGTTCATTGGCTATAATCATAAATCAAATATCGGGCATGACATCGAAGATGGAAGGTATAGATGGAAAGATGAAAGGTATAGGTGGAATGATCGAAAGTGTGGATGGGAAATTGAAAGGTGTGGGCGAATGGATGGAACGCTTATGCAAGGTACAACGAATGAATATGGAGAATCCAAAGCCTTGTGAAGCCAAAGAGGAGAGTGAGGCAGAGGGTTCCCTTAACCCTTCCAAAGATGTGCTTGCCATTTTCCCTAACTCCCAAAAGATTAAGAGGAGTACGGGAGTGAAAAGTGACAACTCTAGAGTGAAAAAAGGAGAGGTTATGACGAGTGATGTGAGGGAGTTGTCACAACCCCATTCTAACCCATGTAAATTTTCTGTTACACCCCGTATCTTCGAAGAGCACTTATCAAATTTGAAACATAAGTACAGTTAGTTAGGGTTAAGTAAAACCACTTTGGAATATAAGGAGCAAGCATTATTAAGTATATTTAATGAGTGAAGTATGTATATAAGGTATACCGGAAGGTTTTATAAGGAAATGAGTAGAAGAAATGAAGTAGTACGACTTTGGAGAAAGGGTGGGTAATGTTTTGTGTGAAACTTTTGGTCTAACTTGGGGGACGAATATCTCTTAGCATATGAAGTGTTTTGAAGTGAAACAAAAGCCTAAAATGAAGTTCATTGAGTCTAGTTTCCAACGTAATAAACTACTCAGATAAGACATCGGAGTAGAGAATTATGGACGTTACAAGTTCGGCTGACAGAACAGAAACGCGTGCTACACATGAATATGATATATGTAGATGTATATGGGGAATATGGGAAAAAAGGGCGAGGTGCTATAGACGCATGGCCGCCTGATCAGCAGGTATTATATGACATGTTATCATCCCGGACGCGGGATGCCCGAACGCGGGACATATGTGGTTAAATTGATCGGAACCGACGCCTCGGCAACATGATATGTTCTATTTTATGAATACATGAATAAGAAATGTTTTTCAAAGAAAGTTAAGCGTGCATGGCATCCGCCCTAATAGGCACTCATATGTATCAGTTACTCTTTTGTCTTACGATATGCTCTATATTTCCATTCTGTTATTATTTATACTTTACATCCCTTACTATGTCATTATTCATACCTTACATACTCCGTACATTACTAGTACTGACGTCCCTTCTTGTGGATGCTGCGTTCCTGCCCGCAGGATCAGGTAGACAGTCAGATGATCCATCGCAGTAGGACCTCCCTCAGCAGCAGTCAGTACGCTCCATTGATCCGGAGCTACAGCCCTTTTGGTATGCTATTCGGTTACGTACATATATGGGTACGGCAGGGCCTTGTCCTGTCATTTCTACAGTTTGTACTCCATAGAGGTCTGTAGACAGTGATATGTAGCCGTGATGTTGTGCAGCCTCGTCGGCATTTATTTTGTTGTTCAGTATATATATGTGTGGCGGCCAAATCAGCTCGCGCTGTTACTCTCAGTGTTTATGTTTATATGTATATGTTGGCCGTGAGTTCTCGGTGCAGTGTCTCTTATGTTGATTTTTCGAGAGATAGTATAGCTCAGTTACAGATTTTATATAGGCCCAGGATAGTCAGTGAGAAGTAAATGCAAACACGGGAGTGCTTGGCCAGTAGTGGTCGAGCACTTGTCACGGCCTATCAGTTTGGGTCGTGATAAAAATGGTATCAGAGCAGTTCGTCCTAGGGATTGTCTACAGACCGTGTCCGGTAGAGTCCTGTTTATAGGTGTGAAGCCGGCCACACTTATAAACAGGAAGCTGTAGGGAATTTAGGAATCATTGACCTTCCTTCTGTCTTAGATCGTGCGATAGAGCCAGAGTCTAGGAAAGACCACTTCTGATCCTTTTTCCTGCAGGTAAGTGCAGACTGAGATGAAGAGATCAGCTTCAGACAGTGGGGGTGCTAAGAAGGCCCCGAGAGTAGATCCAGGACCCTAGGCTCCAGGACTGAGCAGGACGAGCCTCAGTTATTCCATGGAGACTGATCCCTCGGAGGACCCAGCGACGATTCCTCCAGAGTTCTTGACTCCCAGGGAGGAGGACCCCCAGAGGACAGTTATGACACAGATCCGTCCGAGTATTTGTCTGGGACACCGGAGGAGGAGATTCCCGAGGCCTACCAGCTGCTCCTATGGTAGAGCACTACGTCAGACCAGCCTCCCCGGTGAGTGTTACGGATTACTCTAGCCCTCTATCCTGGCTGTCGGTAAACCAGGAGTTGCCCGGTTATTTATATCCATCAGACTCAGGTATGAGAGATGATGAAGGCCAGATGAGCGGATGGTGGGTAGACGATGGAGAGGAGTACACTTCACCTTATAGGACACCAGATAACACTAGAGACTGATCGGCTACAGGTATATGAGTCCTTATTGGAATTTTCTATGTATGTGCATTTGCTGTAGATTATTATTTAATAGTGGTCAGCGGAAACCCAAAGAGGCCGATAAACGAGTATTTATAAGTAACGGCGACCAAGGTGTGTTCGCTACCATTGATAATGATGAAAATGTGATGATTTAATTATCTAAGGCTACATATATTAAGCATCCATGTGGCCATGGCCCACACCTCATGTGGCCGGCCACATGGCCTAATTTTTCATGAAATTGCAACTTCCTAAAATTAACTTTTGGTCCCCCAAATTTTTCATGAGATGTCTAACTTTCCATAATCCACTTTTAATCCCAAATTCCATAGTATCTCATGCTAATAAAATCATAAGCAATTCATGCCTTGAAATAAATTGTGGTTAAAAATCTCTACTTCGTATCCCGGAATCCTCTTGTCCTTAACGCATCATAGTTAGCTCGGATTATCCCGACATACAAAATACGGGATATAACATCCTTCCCCCCTTTAGAACATTAGTCCTCGAATGTTCAACTAATCTTACGAGGTCTTATAAGGATCCCGGGGGGTTCCCTTGTTATCATCATGTGCAGCCTTGCCTATTAATCATATTTCTTCTTCGACTCGTCCTCCGCTCCCCAAGTCATGACCTCCTTACCTTACGAATAATGTGATAGGGTTCAATACATCTCGGTTTAACCTTTCTCTTCTTGTTGAACCTCATCACCTTTCGTGAGCGATATCTCTAAGCACCTCCCGTTAGCGATTTAGATTTCTAAGTGTCGACCGATTGTCATCATATGCTTCCTGTCGTCTCTGAGCCGCTAATAGCCGTTCCCTGCTTAACTATCATTTATGCGATATAATTCTGACAGAAGCTAGCATATAAATTCATCCTCCTTCAGCAGCCACTATTCCTAATCATTTCACTTAAATTACCTTATCATCTCCTTTACTCCATCCCTTAACATTCTAGGCACAATGCCCCATGTCATTCCTCTATTTTTACTTCGAACTCTTTTATCACCCCTCTGCTCAGATTTTGCTCTCAACCTCCCGGTCATGCATTATATCGCAAGCTTCACAAGAATATACGAAGGTGCTCAAATTAGCCCAACAATACCTTTGTGTGGCGTCGCTAATCCTTATGTCTTACTTCGCCTTTGCTTTTCTTTCCCTACAACCGGTATCGGTATAAATCTCTGGTTCAACTACCGCCATGTCCTATTGTCCCTAGTACTAATTTCTATCTCGGTAATTTTACTTAAATCACCTCTACATCGTTCCTGGCTGCACCCGGAATATCGTCACGGTGTCGTCACTATCGCATCCCAAATTATTGGACGCTCTCTCGGTTCATTCCTAACATATAAGTATCCCTAGATAACATGACTACTTTGGTACGATTTGTACAAAGTATATCCCATTTTAGTTACGATTTTCCTGGTTCACACTGCCCTACCTGTTCCTTCCATCCTAACATTCACTTATGGTCTACCCTGTCATACTCTTTCCCTTCCTTCACTCACTCCTCTAACGTTCTTACTTCCCACTATCGGAGGTTTTCTATTTTTCCCCCTTACTGTCCATAAGGTGTAGCATTATTAGCGAATAACCTTATTGCCCACATCTCAGCCTTTGGTCTAGCACAGTCGTATTTTTTTTTTCACAACGTCACTGTACGTTGCCCGTTATCGTTCTTTTGTCGTATTCTTTCTTGTAAACCTCCACTTCTAATATCATATCGTTCAAGATCTCCATAATTAATCCTCGGCACCGTCCCAATTACCGTTCCAGCTCCTATCCTTTTCGCTGGTTTGGGTCTTACTAACTTGTCCCGGCGAGGAATCATACCCTCAGCCGGGTGTCCGTATCAAATATGTCGTGGTATTGATTGTCTCTATCTGGTACTTGCATTTCTCGCACCCGCTTCCCCCCTTTAGGGGCGTACTACCTGGTTATATTTTGCTCTACGTCTGCATTTTTCACTCTCGGTAAGGCTGCACTTTTATTTTGACATCCCGATTTTCCCTTACTATTTATCCACTCACGTTCTTTCTCTCTCCAATATCACTATGTTAACACTCCCCAGGTTTACCCTATACTAAAACAACGTCGGCTTGCCTTATAGCATTCATGCCACTTATATCTTTTTTTTTTCTTTTGCTTGGACTTCGTTATTCTGTTCAATTAATGCCTTCCTTGCACCGTCGCATTGGTTGCCGAAATACGTATATCCACTAATATAACCATGCACGGGGTATCACATGCTGTCCTATACCTATACACATATATACCTGCCAGCATCTTACTCACAAAAGATCCCCCAAACACTACTCAAACTGACCCTAATTCTAGCGTCGTGATGCGCCTTCTTTTCCTTTACCCCATCTAGCCCGCTTCGGCCTACGTGGCCTCTTAAGATTCCTGCCTACTCGGTATATTCTAAGTCCCTTTAGACTACTCTAGCTTCCCATTTGCTTCTTATGGGCAAGTTGTAAGACTTTCCGAAACTTACCCATCTAAAATTTTCCTCACTCTAGCACGCTTAACCTCGGAACTCCGATGCAATACGATGCTCTAACGTTGGTATAATCGCGTCCACCTCACCGCATGACCTTCATCACGTAATTTGGAGTAAAGTAAAGTCTTGACAGGTTTCCGAACGCTTTCATAGCACAATTACTATTTTACCCCTCTCTCGGTTCTACATATTCACTTATCACCTATGGGTATTACTACTTTCCATCCTAGACTCCAAGATCCGTGATGATAATGAACACGTCTTAATCGTCGTCGCTTATACATACTTGGTTATCAGCTTTTGACTTTCCGCCTACCGCTATTAAGTACCAACTATACAACAGATACGCACATATAAGAATATACATTCTAGTAAAGATTCATGTACCTGTAGCCGCATCTGGTAATGCCTCCTGATCGTGTCTACCGGCCAACGTGTATAGGCGGTTCGATAGGTCGCTAAAACTGGATACTCCGCCGCGGCCCTCTGCGCGACCTGCGGGGTCGGCATACACCCCGTCCCGCGGGCGCGTAGCTGCGAAGAAGATGGGACGAACGAATCGACGGCCGTGGTCGAGGCCGCACGACCTAAGCCACCCCTATACGGACAATCTCTCATAAGGTGGCCCTGACGACCACAAGTAAAACAAGCACCCATCGCCCGATGGCACTCTCCAGGGTGACGTCTCCTACAGTGTGAACACCGAGATATGAATGGCCTCGACTGACCGGAACATCTGTCCACCTGAGATCCCGAAGCCCTGGAGCTCTGACTTGCTCCTGAGTACCCTGCACCGTTAGATCTCCTACCCGGGAATCGTGGGGGTCCACTCTGTGCTGGCAACAAAGAATACCCCGTGTCTTTGCGGGCGCAGGTCGCCTCGAAACTCCCCGGAATATCCGGTCGATCTAGCCTCTTGGGGCCGGCCCCAATGCACAACCTCCGTCGGGTTGACGCCCTCGCGCCGATCCTCCATGCCTCGGGCGTACGCACGTGCTCGTGCAATATCCATACGAGGTGAGAAGCCATCGCCATACATCTATCAATCGAGAGAAGGATCCGGCCCCACAACTGGCGGTGCACTCTATCGGCCATGTATGGGCCGCGATAGTGGGCGCGTACCTGGCCGGGAATCAAACTCGAGGGCTATACTCCCGAACACTCCTACCATTACGCGGATGTAGAAATCTATGAACTCTACGCTCGCCTCGTCTGCGGCGGTAGAAAGTGGCCAAGAAAGGCCTCCACGAACTGCGTCCCATACCGCCGGGAGGGCACCCTCACCCTGCGACGCTCCCCAAGACTCATACCACGGAGTGGGCGCTGCATGCAGCAGGTACGGCGCCAACTCGACGGTTCGGTCTCGGGAAGCACGATGGCCGCGGCGTATGCGCATGCAATGCGATAAACTCACGCAGGGGTCCTCGTCGGACTTTGACCCGAAAAACTGCGGCGGATTACGGGTCGAGGAAATAGCGGGCCTTCGCCCGCCACGTCGGGTCCGCATGATCATCCCTAATCCGTGCACGTGGGCTGCCCCGCCTTATTACGGTCAACTTAGCGGGCGTATACTCTCATAGCCCTATCCTCCGCCCCCGGGCGAGAGGCGGGGCTTCGGGTGCTCGAACCTCGGAAGGTGGCGGTGGAGCGGCCGCCACCACGGCTGCCGGCTGTTGCTCGATCCCTACGGCAATGGCGGCGTAACGGGCGGGCGGCGGGTCTGACCTTAGGCACGAAGTGAGAGCACGGACCCTAGTAACTCTCCGGGACCCTGGCTAGTCTCTCTAGGCTCAGACTTGCGCTATCACGGGCGTGTCGCTTTTCTCGGAGGCATCGGCGAAATCACGACAACTCGTTGGGGAGGAGTCATCCTAATAATACGGCTCTATCGCACGATCTATGAGCGGAGAAGAAAGGTCAACGATTCCTAAATGCCCCGCGACCTCTTGTTTATAAGTGTGGTAGGCTTCACACCATAAACAAGACTGCTGGACACGGTGCGAACATTCCGAGAACGAACCGCTCTGATACCACTTTTGTCACGACCCAACCCCGTGGGCCGTGACTAGGGCCCGAGCTGGTCACCCATACGAACCCGTCAAACATAATCCGCGTACAACCAGATCATACATATGCTTTGAGTTCAAATTGTGCATGTGCGGAGTTCGGACATCGGACTATAGCCGACACAATCGGATCTTATACTTACGGAATAGTGACACGTCGCCCGTAGGTTTGTCACAAATACATATACATATATATATACATTCCGCGGCCACAACATCCAGCGGATGATCTCGTACATAAGCCAGTAAGGCTATCACCATGCGGGGGACGTCCGGAACACAGATCACACAGACACAAGGAAACAGTAACTACCCATAACCCATACGTATATGTCTACAGACCTCTAAGAGTCATAACAGAATCATATGATAGGACAGGGCCCCGCCGTACCCATGAACAAACATATATACATATAACAGAAATGTTAGTACCAAAAGTATAGGCTCCGGATCAAAGGAGCACTTCAAACCGCAGAACAAATATCCTATGCTGACGGACCACCGAAACATGTACCTGTACCTGCACGGCATGAAACGCAGCCCCCGAAGAAAAGGGGGGTCAGTACGGAATAGGTACTGAGTATGCAAAGCATGAAATATAGTAAACAGAATCATAGTCGGATTGAATGCATAGAAAATAAATGCATTATCATAATATCAAAATGCTTACTGAGTAAAATGCAAGTCATGCATAGGCTCTTAGAATATGGTCGCGCTCCTGACATTGGCGCCATAACACATCGTACTCCAGAAGTTTTCATATCTCCGTATCCCCGTCACACAGCACATCATATATACCACGGTACCCGGCCAAGAGGGACACGGCGTACCGGACACATCATAACACCATTATCCACGGTTCCCGGCCAAAGGGGCTCGGCGAACCGGACACATCATACTCTGAAAATATAGCATAATGCGCACGATAACAACCGGCCCCGGGACTCGGCGAAGGAGGTAACAGTGCACGAGCAGAGTCGTGAGAAACTATATGTAATTTTAAAAAAAAACATTTCCAAAGATGTAATGGGAAAATCAAAACAAGCTATCATTTAAACGTCGGGACTTAATCACGTCAAATACCTTTCGGACGACATTCGGAAACGTATCAAATATCTTAAGCATACCAAGGAACCGTAGGAACTATAGTCATATATATCATTGTGACGGACTCAACAAATGAATAAGTAGGCGACGCTCGAGAGCGAAAACGATAACTAAGTTAAGTTCTTTCATTAAGTCATCAAGACTATACAAACGAATATCTCGGGGACCACGGGTGTGCATCGACCAACCCGGACCCGCCTATGAAAATTGGTAACCTTATTCGCATTAAGATCTTCTACGAACAATTTTGAAGCGATCTGAGCCTTTTACGTGAAAGTTATGGACGTTCGTAGTTATAGAACCTTTTACGACAAAAATCCTTTTTATGCCACTTTTAAAATCCAATCTTACAAAGACATTGTTATATCCCGCATTTTTGTACATTAGTATATTCCAAGCTAACCGTGAAAAGTTAAGGGCAAGACTAGTCCGGGATGTGAGTTTGAGATTTTTGACCATCGATTTTATTTTAAGGCATAAGTTGCTTGTTATTTTGTTGGAATGGAATATTAAGAAAAATTTGGGGTTAAAAGTGAAATTATGTAAACTAATATTTCATGAAATTTGGGGCCAAAAATGAAGAGTTGAAAATTCAATGTTCATGAAATAAAAAAGGGCATGTGGCTATGCACATGACTTGTGGGCCCTCCCACAAAATTTGGCCAAATTTGATTAGTTAAATTCATGAGTGGCACAAGTGTGCACTTTATTTTTGTTGGGGGTTTTTATATAAATATAAGAGGGATGACTAGTCAATATATTTGTCATCTTTTCCAAATCTAGAGAAATAAAGAACCAAGAAGAAAAAAAAAGGGCCTATTCGGCCATGGGTGGCCGAACCCATGGCCATGGAAGCTTGATCAAAAAAAATAATTCTTTCTAGGTTTTCTACTCTTTGGAAGGTGCTTAACAACATGGAGTAATTATTAGAGCAAGTAAATCCTTGGTTCATGCAAGCACCAACTCTAGTCATGTTGAAGAACTAAGAGAAAAAGGTGAGTTTTAATCCTCTTTTTATATGTTATGGATGGTTTATGTGTGTTGTAGTATGTAGAAATGGATGAAAATCATGAAATATTGGGTGTTGGTGGTGAGCCGTGTGGGCTAGGTTGTGGCCGAGTATGTGTCTTGTGTGTGGGAATGAAGAATTAATTTCATTTAGCTTGTTTTGGTTGTTGCATGGATTCCATAATGAAAATGATTGTTTAATGATTTGAATGGAAGTTGGAATCATTTATAGGTTGTTGGAAAAGATAATGTAATTTTAATATAGTTTTTGTATTATTGTGGTTAATGTTGTAATGTGTGGACTGTTGATGTAATTTATGAATTTGGAAGAAAGAAATGTGTTGTCGTAGTTTTGATTGAATTTGGAAGACTTCGGGTTATGTAGTACAATGGTTGGGCCGTTTGGATACTTTGTGGTTTCGTTGAAATGTTTTTGAATTTTGTTTGAATGGTTTCGGATTAGCGCTTGAATGTATGTAAGCATTGATGTTGGCTTGATTATATAAGTGCTTGAGTTGAATAAAAATGGAATGTCGTCGAAATATGTAGAAAAGAGTTATTGATGGTAGAATGCCTTTTGAATTAATTATTGATGTTGTTAGAATGGTTGTTGGTATTGTTGTTGAAGATTTAGCCGAGTTGAAATTGTTATATCCCGTATTTTGTACGTCGGGATATTCCGAGCCAAGTGTGAAAAATTAAGAATAAGACTATTTTCCGATTTTGCTTTAAGGCATAAGTCGCATATGATTTCATTGGATGGAAATATTAAGGAAAATTTGGGGCTAAAAGTGCAATTATGGAAACTAATATTTCATGAAATATGGGGCCAAAAGTGAAGTTTTTGAAATTAAACATTCATGAATTAAGAAGGTCATGTGGCCATGCACATGACTAGTGGGCCATGGCCACATGTATTAATTATATATGTATGTATAAGATGACTAACTTAGTCATCTTCATCATTTGTTGCCCATAGAAATTTCAAGAAACTCGGAGAGGCAACTAGAGAGACAATCGACCATGGAGATAAAAAAATGAAGGCCAAAAATTTCCATCAAAAAAATATTTTCTCCTAGCTTTTCTAATCATTGGAAGGTCCTTATTAACATGGGATAGGTGTTGGGGCAAGCAAACTCTCTTTTCATGCCAAGTACAACACTAGCCGAGTGAAGAACAAGTGAGGAAGGTAAGGTTCAATCTTTATTTTTATATGTTATGCATGGTTTGTGGACGTTGTGGAGTATGGAAATGAATGGAATTCATGAAAATATAGTGTTGTGTGTGTGGCCGTGTGTGTGTGTTGTTGTGTAGGAATGATGAACTAATTGTATTTAGCATGTTTGGGTGTTGTTGTAATGTGTAAAAATGGATGAAAACCATGAAATTTGTATGTTGTTGTTGTGGCCGAAAATGGGCTGATTTGGTGTAGGCATGTGGGACTAATGTGATGTTGTATTTTGGTTGTCGTCGTTGTGAATTCTATGATGTAAAATGAAGTCTTAATGATGCAAGTTAAGGTTATAATTATGTGGGCTGAATTGGAAGATAATGTGATCTTGATATGGTTTCTTGAATTTGTGAAAATGAAGTTGTAAACGTATGTATTGTTGACATAATTTATGAATGTGGAAGAAGGAAAGGGGTTGGTAATGTTCTTGTTAAATTGGAATGGTTTCGGATGAGAAGCATGTATTGGATTGGCTTGTTTGATCATTGAGCGGATTGTTTGAAATGTTCTTGAATCTTAATTGAATGATCTTGGATTGGTACTTGAACTTAAGAGTGTTCATGTTAGCTTGAAAGTATGTAGTTGAAATGAATATAAAAGAATGTCGTCGAATTATGTAGAAAGGAGTCATTAATGTTAGAAAGCATTTGAAATCAATTATTGATGTCGTTTATATGATTGTTGGTATGGTTTTTGATGAGTTTGGCCGAGTCGAATTCTCGGGGTGTTACATTTACAGGGGAAATGCTGCCCAAATTTCTGTAAATAAAGTAATGGTTTGGAATTGAATTCTTCGATGCCTATGGCTAATGTTGACATCAAATGATGTTATTGTAGATCTTGAGAAGCCGAGACGTAAGTTTGGATTAGCTTAGGATGCGGACAAGGTATGTAAAGCCCATTCTTTCTTTCTTTTGGCATGTCGTAGTTGAAAAGTAAGTTATGACACACATCCCGAGGTAACTCTATTCTTGCGGTCCGAGCATGTTTATGGTCCTTATTCGTTCCTTGATATTCGTATTCTTAATGTAGTCAAATTATGGTCTTTATGTTTTTCGCATGACTAAAGTTCAAGTTGCATAAAAGTTTTGCTTTCAAAAAGAGTTTTGTTCCTAAACGATTCCGAAACTACGAACGTCTGTAACTTTCACATAAGGGCTCGGATCGCTTCGATTCGTTCGTAGAAAGTTCTAAAGTGAATAATGTTTGTAACTTTCCGAGGCGGACTCGGATTGGTTTGGCGTAAGACTATGATCCCTATGGTTTGAATATGGCTATGATTCTTACGGTTTTGTTAATATGTTTACGATGTATGCTATGTTTCCGAATAACGTCCGAAAGATATTTGATATAACTATTGTCCGACTTTCAAATGATATTCCGTTTAGACTACTTCATTGAGTCTTTGAGATGTTTTAATTGCATTTGGTTTCTCGCTCCGTTTCTGCCTTGTGCCGGCCTCGATATGTCGTTCAACGCATCCCGGGCAGGCATGTATTCGTGCACGACTCTAATGCATTATTCATCGCGTCCCTCACTAGAGGGCGGGCACGTTATATATATATATATATATATATATATATATGATGATGTGATGATGGGGATGGCGGCAGGAATGGCATACCGAGTCCACCGCTAGCGGGCCGGACACGCTATTCACCGTGTCCCTCCTTTGGGGGCCGGGTACGGTATGTATATATGTATATGCATGCATGATGATGATATGATTTTACTTACCGCGTCCCTCGTCGTAGGGCCGGGGCACGTTATATGACTATGTATATGATGATTTTATCTACACGAGTCCCTCGGCTGGGGCGGGACACGCTATATGTATACATGATGATTATATGATTTGATATGCATGATAAACGTTTTCAAAGGCAAGTTTTATGATTTTCTGTACGCATTACTTCAGTATGATCCCGCTTATTGTATTTCATGCTTTACATACTTAGTACATATTCCGTACTGACCCCCTTTCTTCGGGGGCTGCGTTTCATGCCGCGCAGGTACACCCAGATGAGTTGAAGACATTAGCAGAAGATGTTCCAGCAGGATTGGCGAGCTCCATTTTCTCCGGAGTGCTGTCGAGTCAGTTTATTATGTTATGGTTTCATGTTCCGTGTTAGAGACTTTGCAGACAGTGTCGTGGGTATAAGATGTCGGTTACGTAAGCGGCTATGTAAGCCGATGAACTATTACGCATTGTATTGTAAGTTTTATATGTTACAGATTTTATTTGATTTGAGAGAGGTAAAAAGCATATTGCTCTTTGAAAAACTTTCATTATGTATTTGTGTCATGATTTGAGAGCCAGCGTGATTATGAGTATTATGGGAGTCAGCGGGTTTCGCTCGTACCCCAAATAAGGGTTTTCGGGTGCCCGTCACGCCACTAACGAAATTAGGGTGTGACGAAATCTCGGGGATGTTGAATTTACGGGAGAGATCTTTAGAATTTTTGTAAATGGAGTGCTAATTTATAATTGGATTTCTAAGAGCTTGACTAATGTTGGGCGTCTAATGATGTTATTGTAGATCTTGGAGAAGCAAGACGTAAGTTTGGATTAATCTAGGAAGCGGACGAGGTATGTGAAGCTTACTTTTCTTTCTTGTGGCATGTCTTATTCGTAAGTAGATTGTGATACGAGTCTCGGGGTGACTCCATTCCTAAGGTCCGAGCTTGTGTGCGATTTCAATTCATTTCTTAATGTTGGCTCTCCTAATGCAGTCGAACCATGATCCTTATGTTTGTACATGATTTGGTTTCAAATATTTTATAAAGGTTTTTTTTATTCCGAAAAGGCTTTGTAACTACGAACACTCGTAACTTCCATAGACGAGCTCGGATCGCTTCGAAACGCTCGCGGGAGATTCTACGATGGATAAGGTCTCCAACTTTCATACATGAACCCGGATTGGTTCGATACTCGTCCGTGGGCCCCGAGACTCTCCTTTGTGTGGTACTAACGACTTTTGAAATGATTTAGTGTAACGATCGCCTTAACCCTCGAACGGCGATTACTTATTTCTCTAACGAGTTTATAATGACGATTATGCCCTAAGTTCCATAAGTTACTTCATATAATTTAATACGTATTTATGAGTCCTACAGTTCTATTTGATATGCTTTCGAACGTCATTCGGAGGAAACCTAATTTGACTATCGCCTTGGTTTTAAATGATAATTCACTTTGAACATTTTGAGAGTTTTCAAAAAATGTTTTAAACTGCATATAGTCTCCCACGACTCTGCTTGTGCTTATGGTTGCTATTGTTATACCTCGCATTTTGTACATTCGAATATTTCGAGTTAATGGCGGGAAGTTGAGGACGAGGTTGTGTTTTCTGGTTTTGTTTTAATGCGCAAGTCGCTTATAATATGGTGGCATGGAATATTAAGGGCAAATTTGGAGTTTGGAAATTTCTATTAATTCATGATTTGTTGGAGAAGTCATTGTGGTCGTGGGTCCCACTTATGCATTGGCCATTGGTTGTAAGCCGTGCAATAAAACATGTGTTTATCTTATGTTTTGGGTGGCCAAAAACATATGGTGGACAAAGATGACAAGGCTAGAATTCATCTTTTGTCATTTGGAAAATTCTAGAAATTTGAAGAAAAATTGGAGGGAAAAGAAAGAAAGAAAACAAAAAAAAAAGGAAAAGAAGAGCACATGGCCGGCCATGTGCTTGGTCATGTGCATGGCCATGTGCCTCCACTTATATATATATGTGTGTGTCAAAATTAGAAGGCAAGCATTCATTTCCACCTCTAGAAATTTCAAGAAAGCATGAGAAAAAGAAAAAGAAGAAGGAGAAATCGACGAAATTTGTAGCGAACCGACCCCATGGGGATTGTTCAGAAAATTTTGTTTCTTCAAGTTTTCATACTAAATGGAAGGTCCTCTATCATATGGAGTGGTTGTTGGAAGAGGAAAACTATTTGTTTTGCAAGGAGCATGTCAATGAGAGGAAAGATTGAAGAAAAAAGGTAAGGTTTCATCTCTTTTGTGTGTTGTGGGTGGTTCATATATGTTGTGATATGTAGAAAGGAATGAAGTTCATGAAATTATGGTATTGTATGGTGTGGCCGTGTATATGTAGCATGATATAGAAGTGAAAAACTAATTTATTTAGCATGTTTGGAGTATGTATTATAGATTGTTTGTGTATGTTTGGCATGTAGAAATGAATGGACTTATGGAAATTATGCATGTTGAAGACTAGGCCGTGTGGGTCTTGTTGTGGTAGAATATAATGAACTCATTTTATATAGTATTTTGGTTATTGATTGTTGTAGATTATGTGATGAGAATGAAGGTTTGATGACTCGAAACGGAAGTATGGCGAATTGTTGTGGGCGATTTAGAA